>NC_041389.1:528785564-528871282 GCF_002162155.2 Triticum dicoccoides | reverse complement strand
CGACGACGGGGCAGGGCGGGGCGCGGAGACGGGGACGACGGGGACGACGGGGACGGGGACGGCCGGGGCGGCGATGTTGACGGGGGCGGCGACGAGGGGCGGGGACGGCCGGGGTCGGCGACGAGGGGTGGGGGCGGCCGGGATCAGTGACGAGGCGCGGGGGCGGCGACGATCGGGGCAGGGCGGCGCGACGGAGGGAGGAAGAACAAAGAGGGAAACTGAATTTTTTTCAAGTGTTGTATATATAGGATGGACCTTTAGTACCAGTTGGAGCCACCAACCGGTACTAAAGGTCTGTTTTGGCTAGGCCAAGTGGCGGGAAGCGCACCCCCTTTAGTACCGGGTGGTGGTTCCAACCGGTACTAAAGGCCCCCCTTTAGTACCGGTTTGTGCCACCACCCGGTACTAAAGGTGGTGCGCTGGCGCAGTGCGGTGCGGCAAGTTTAGTCCCACCTCGCTAGTCGAAGGGCTACCGCACTGGTTTATAAGCCCCAGTGCGGTAGCTCTCTCGAGCTCCTCTCCTAAGCAGGCCTACTGGGCCTACCAATTCATTGCTGCCATGTGAGCCTACTGGGCCATTGCGGGCCTGCATCCTGGCCCAACAAAAGGTTGAGTTTCTAGTCGTATGCAGGCCGCTTTGGCCCAGTTGGCGGGCTTTTTTTATTTTCTTAATTTTTTTTTGCTTTTTTATTTGTTTTATTTATTTTTGAGTTGTTTTTTGCTGTATTTAGAGTTTCTTTGTGAATACTTTTGCTTTAGGTACAAAAATTTACAAACTTTGATCTGTTAGTGCCGGTAGTTTTCAAATTTGAATAGTTTAAATTTTGAATTATTTGAAATTTGTTTGAATCACTAGTTTGTGAATAACTTAACTTTGGAAAAAGATTTTTCAGTGATTCTTTTTTCTTATGTTTAATATTAGTGTGTTTTATCATTATATTCAATTTGGTAATGCTTAGGTTATTTAAAAAATGAAATGCCTTTGTAACATTTCAGTTTTCGTCGATAACCCTGATACTTCGAAAAAGATTGTCCATTTCGTACACGAAGTGTATCCAGTTTTTGCCGTAACCCTCTCTACTTTTTTGCACATGCTATTGTATGAAATTATGATACCATGCCAACTTTCAACCTTTTCTGAGTTCATTTCAAATGCTTTTCAATTTCAGGGTCATTTAGCTGGAAAAAAATCAGTAAATGAATGAAAAAGAATTTGTTTGCACATAAAATTTCTTCGCGTTTCAAATGCCAAAACACATAATTAACTACCCTAACTATTACAGACATTCCCTCCTGGGTGTGAAATACAGAAGAAAGTGATGATAGTGAAGCCGATCACATCCCAGATATTTGGGTGTGAAACTTTTTTTTCTCGTGTGTCCCTTTGCGCCGTAGCCAGGGAAAATCTTCATCATTTAACTGATGCTCGGGTCAATATTCAATGTGAATGGAGCAATTTCATCATACTTTTCATAATCTTCTGACATGTCTGTCTTGTCATCCACTCCCACGATGTTTCTTTTTTCTGAAAGAACTATGTGGCGCTTTGGCTCGTCGTATGATCCATTCGCTTCCTTATCTTTTCTTTTTCTCGGGCTGGTAGACATGTCTTTCACATAAAAAAACCTGCGCCACATCATTGGCTAGGACGAATGGTTCGTCTGCATACGCAAGATTGTTGAGATCCACTGTTGTCATTCCATACTGCGGGTCTTCTGTTACCCCGCCTCGTGTCATATTGACCCATTTGCACCGAAACAAAGGGACCTTCAAATCACCTAATCCATAGTTAAGTTCCCATATGTCCTCTATGTAACCATAATATGTTTCCTTTCCCGTGTTGGTTGTTGCATCAAAGCGGACACCACTGTTTTGGTTGGTGCTCTTCTTATCTTGGGCGATCGTGTAAAATGTATTCCCATTTATCTGGTACCCTTTGAAAGTCATTATATTCGAAGATGGTAACTGGGACAGCGAGTATAGGTCATTTTGAATATCGCCATCATTCAGGGCACGTTTCTGCAACCAACCGGCGAAAGTCCTCGTTTGTTCGAGTGTAATCCAGTCGTCAGACTTCTCTGGGTGTTTGGACTGTAGAAAATTCTTGTGTTCCTCCATATACGGAGCCACCAAGGCGGAATTCTGTAGAACTGTGTAGTGTGCTTCAGTGAGAGAATGCCCGTCCATACATATTATTTGATGCCCTCCTAGCGTGCCTTTTCCTTCCAGTCTGCCCTTATGCCGCGATTCAGGAACACCAATCGGCTTAAGGTCAGGAATAAAGTCAATACAAAACTCAATGACCTCCTCATTTTCATGGCCCTTCGAGATGCTTCCTTCTGGCCTAGCACGGTTACGAACATATTTCTTCAAGACTCCCATGAACCTTTCAAAGGGGAACATATTGTGTAGAAATACAGGACCCAAAACATTAATCTCTTCGCAAAGGTGAACTAGGATGTGCATCATGATGTTGAAGAAGGATGGTGGGAACACCAACTCGAAACTGACAAGACATTGCACCAAATCATTATGTAACCTTGGTATGATTTCTGGATCGATTAACTTCTGAGAGATTGCATTCAGGAATGCACATAGCTTCACAATGGCCAATCGAACGTTTTCCGGTAGAAGCCCCCTCAATGCAACCGGAAGGAGTTGCGTCATAATCACGTGGCAGTCATGAGACTTTAGGTTCTAGAACTTTTTCTCTGCCATATTTATTATTCCCTTTATATTCGACGAGAAGCCAGACGGTACCTTCATGCTGAGCAGGCATTCAAAGAAGATTTCCTTCTCTTCTTTGGTAAGAGCGTAGCTGGCCTGACCCTGATGTATGTCGTCTTTTCCGTGCATACGTTGCTGGTCCTCCCGTGCCTCTGGTGTATCTTTTGTCTTCCCATACACGCCCAAAAAGCCAAGCGGGGTCACGCAAAGATTCTTCGTCACATGCATCACGTCGATTGTGGAGCGGACCTCTAGGTCTTTCCAATATGGCAGGTCCCAAAATATAGATTTCTTCTTCCACATGGGTGCGCGTCTGTGAGCGTCCTTTGGAACAGGTTGTCCGCCAGGACCCTTTCCAAAGATTACCTTCAAATCCTTGACCATATCATGTACATCAGCACCAGTACGGTGGCGAGGCTTCGTCCGGTGATCTGCCTCACCTTTGAAATGCTTGCCTTTCTTTCTTATGGGATGCCTGCTCGGAAGAAATCGACGATGTCCCAGGTACACATTCTTCTTACAACTATTCAAATATATACTGTCGGTATCATCCAAACAGTGCGTGCACCCGCGGTATCCCTTGTTTGTCTATCCTGAAAGGTTACTGAGAGCAGGCCAATCATTGATGGTCACGAACAGCAACGCCTTTAGGTCAAATTCTTCCCCCATGTGCTCATCCCACGCACGTACACCTGTTCCATTCCACAGTTGTAAGAGTTCTTCAACTAATGGCCTTGGATGAGCATTGGCATCATAATGAACTTTCGCTTCATGCACAACCAAGGAGGAAGGTTATACAAACATAGAGCCACAGGCCACGTGCTATGGTTACTGCTCTGCTCCCCAAAAGGATTAATGCCATCTACGCTTAGACCAAACCATACGTTCCTTGGGTCACCTGCAAACTCCTCCCAGTACTTTCTCTCGATTTTTCTCCACTGTGAACCGTCAGCGGGTGCTCTCAACTTTCCGTCTTTCTTACGGTCTTCTGCGTGCCACTGCATCGCCTTCGCATGCTCTTTGTTTTGGAACAAACGTTTCAACCGTGGTATTATAGGAGCATACCACATCACCTTGCCAGGAATCTTCTTCCTGGGGCGCTCACCCTCGACATCACCAGGGTCATCGCGACTGATCTTATAACGCAATGCACCGCATACCGGGCAAGCATTCAAATCCTCGTACTCACCGCGGTAGAGGATGCAGTCATTAGGGCATGCATGTATCTTTTGCACCTCTAACCCTAGAGGGCAGACAACCTTCTTTGCTTCATACGTACTCTCGAGCAATTCGTTGTCCTTTGGAAGCATATTCTTTATCATTACCAGCAACTTTCCAAATCCCTTGTCAGATACACCATTCTCTGCCTTCCATTGCAGCAATTCAAGTGTGGTGCCCAACTTTTTTTGTCAGCTTTGCAATTCGGGTACAACAATTTCTTGTGATCCTCTAACATGCGCTGCAACTTCGTCCTCTCTAGATCACTTGCGCAGTTTCTCTTTGCATCGGTAATGGCCCGACCTAGATCATCAGCGGGCTCATCTGATGCCTCTTCTTCAGCTTCTTTCTGCATTGCCGGCTCAACTTCTCCCCCCATTGTTGTATCATCGTATTCAGGGAACCCATGGCCAAGATAGCTGTCGTCGTCCTCTTCTTCTTCATTGTCTTCCATCATAACCCCTATTTCTCCGTGCTTGGTCCAAACATTATAGTGGGCATGAAACCGGACTCAAATAGGTGGACGTGAATGGTTCTTGACGTAGAGTAACTGCGACCATTCTTACAGCCAGCACATGGACAATGCATAAAACCATCCGCCCGCTTGTTTGCCTCAGCGGCAAGTAGAAAAGTATGCACGCCATTAATGAACTCGGGAGAGCATCTATCATCATACATCCATTGTCGGCTCATCTTCATTACACAACACCGAATAGACCAAATTAATACAAGTTCATACATAAAGTTCATACATAAAGTTCATATACAACACTTAATTAAATGCAACATACAAATAACTCTCTAGCTAAAGAATTTAAATGCCACAACAAATGTGATGAAGATCGCAATTAAGGTAACAATTGATCCAACAGCATAATGATACCAAGCCACACTATCAATGACATATTTTCTAATCTTTCTAATCTTCAACCTCATTTTCTCCATCTTGATCTTGTGATCATCGACGACATCGGCAACATGCAACTCCAATTCCATCTTCTCTCCCTCAATTCTTTTCAATTTTTCTTTCAAATACTCGTTTTCTCTTTCAACTAAATTTAACCTCTCGACAATAGGGTCGGTTGGAATTTCCGGTTCACATACCTCCTAGATAAAAATATCTATGTCAACTTGATGGGCATAATTTGTCATAAACACAAAATGCAACAACTAGTTTTAAAAGAGAATATACCACATCCGAATCATAACAAGGATGAGGGCCGACGGGGACGGATATCAAAACCATGGCACTATGTATAACAAACAACGTACGGGTAAGATAATTAATTATACGAGTAACTATATATCCAAATCACATAAACATCAATTTTGTAATGTAAAACATTCATGAACAAGAGACTCACCAGAAGGTGGTGCCGGCGACGGGACGGTGCGGGCGATCGACGGTGGTTACGACGGAGATTTAGAAGGCACTAAGTAAACCACACCTACATATGCAAACTAAGTGTTATTTTTGTGCTCAAATTGCATATAAATCAAATACTAGCAAATATAATTATTCCTCCCAAATTAATCACTATACAAAGCATTGCAAGAGCTAATCTAGCAATGAGAGTTGAAAGGACAAAGTTGCTAACCTTTGTGATCATTTGAATGGATCGGGGCCTTCAAATCTTGACAAATTTTGGGCAAAATTTGTGAGGAGCTCGAGGAGAGAGGGGGAAGAACAGAGGAAGTGAGGGGAAAGGGGAAGAACAGAGTGGCTTGGGGGGACGAAGGGTTTATGTACGTCGACCTTTAATACCGGTTCGTGCCACGAACCGGTACTAAAGGTGCTGGACGGGCCCCAGACTGACAACACCCTGCCACCACCCTCTTTAGTACCGGCTCGTGGCACGAACCGGTAATATAGGTTCGCCACAAACCGGTACTAATGAGAACGGCCGGCTAGCCGTTGGAACCGGCACTAATGGACACATTAGTGCCGGCTCAAAACCCAACCGGCACTAATGTGTCTCATATTAGGTCCTTTTTCTACTAGTGACACATGAGAATATTCACCCCACGCTATGACTCCACGGCAATGGCGCCAGAAAAAGGTCTTGATAACCCACAAGTATAGGAGATCAATTGTATCCTCTTTCGATAAGTAAGATTGTCGAACCCAACGAGGAGCTAAAGGTAGAAAAAATATTCCCTCAAGTTCTATCGACCACCGATACAACTCTACACACGCTCAACATTCGCTTTACCTAAAACGAGTATGAAACTAGAAGTACTTTGTAGGTGTTGTTGGATAGGTTTGCAAGATAATAAAGAGCACCTAAATAAAAGCTAGGGGCTGTTTAGACGAAGACACAATTAAGTTAGTTTTAGTAGAGATCTTTTTGTCACGAGAAAGTTATTTGTCCCTAGGCAATCGATAAGTAGACCGATAATCACTATTGCAATTTTATTTGAGGGAGAGGCATAAGCTAACATACTTTCTCTTCTTGGATCATATGCACTTATGATTGGAACTCTAGCAAGCATCCGCAACTACTAAAGATCATTAAGGTAAAACCCAACCATAGCATTAAAGTATCAAGTCCCCTTTATCCCATATGCCACAACCCCCTTACTCGGGTTTATGCTTCTGTCACTAAAGCAACCCACTATAAGCGAATCATGAACATATTGCAACACCTTATAGCGGGAATCCCTCATGCTTGCGCGACACAGAGGGCACAATAGGACATAACCAATAATAAAGCATGCAACTCAAACCAATCACGATCATCAATTAACCCATAGGACAAAACGGATCTACTCAAACATCATAGGATACCCATACATCATTGGGAAATAATATATAGAGTTGAGCACCATGTTTAAGTAGAGATTACAGCGGGTAAAAGAGAGGTTACACCGCTGCATAGAGGGTGTAAGAGTTGGTGATGAGGGCGGTGAAGTTGTTGGTGTAGATCGCGGTGAGGATGATGGCCCCCGGCAGCGCTCTGGCGCCACCGGAAGCAAGGGGGGGAGAGAGCCCCCCTTCTTCTTCTTCTTCCTTGACCTCCACCCTAGATGGGAGAATGGTTTCCCCTCTGGTCCTTGGCTCCCATGGCGTGGGAGGGGCGAGATCCCCTCCGAGATTGGATATGTCTCTTTGTCCCTCTCTATTTTTGCGTTTCAGATTCTACCCTTTCACCGTTTTTTATATTCCCGGAGATCCGTAACTCCGATTGGGTTGCCCTTTGGACACGATTTCTATCTGGATATTGGCTTTCTTGCGGCGAAAGAAGGGTACCAACCGCCTTACGGTGTGGCCATGAGGGTCAGGGGCGCGCCTGCCCCCCTGGGGCGCGCCCCCCTACCTCGTGGGCCACTCGAGCATCATCTCGTGTTGATTCTTCTTCCCAAAAATCATAAATATTCCAAAAAATCTCCATCCGTTTTTATTCCGTTTGGACTTCATTTGATATGGGGTTCCTGTAAAACAAAAAACATGCAACAAACAGGTACTGGCACTGGGCATTGGATCAATATGTTAGTCCCAAGAATAATATAAAAAGTTGCCAAAAGTATATGAAAGTTGAATAAAATTAGCATGGGACAATCAAAAATTATAGATACGACAGAGACGTATCACCCGTCTGCCTGCGGGCCGTCGTGTGGCATCATCAAAGGGCCCGGCCCGGACCAGCGTCAAGACTCCGCGAACAAAGCCCTCATGAGGGCCCCGGCTGGCGAGGTGTGCATCAGCAGGTGTCATCACGTGCCCCAAGGGCTTCATGAGGGGCGGCCTCCCGAGGGCCTCCCGCAGGGCGGTCTCCCGAGGCTGCCTCCCCAGGCCCCACACAAGGCGGATACTCCTAGGCTCATCATCCCGCCTCGCGACACACGTGGGTGACGCGAGCCACAATGAGCATCGCCAGGACCGGTGCCAGCGAGCGCAGACGATGAGGCTTTCTTCTTTGGTGCTAAAGAGACAAGGCCAGCATGCGGGTTCCCAAGGCGGCCCCGAAGGTTACCTCTTCGGTGCGACAAGACCAGGACGGCGGGCTCGCCAGGACGGAGGTCATCACCGAGCCCACCTATGCATCATGAGCAGAAGATTTGCAGGCGAAGACCACCTTTAGTCAGGATAAGATGTACTATTGTCCCCCTTCAAAATTGGCTGTTGTGGTATCCCTTCCTGATACGTCTCCAACGTATCTATAATTTTTGATTGTTCCATGCTATTATATTACCTATTTTGGATGTTTATGGGCTTTACTTTACACTTTTATATCATTTTTGGGACTAACTACTAACCGGAGGCCTAGCCCGTATTGCTGTTCTTTTTGCCTATTTCAGTGTTTCGAAGAAAAGGAATATCAAACGGAGTCAAAACGGAATGAAACCTTCGGGAGCGTGATTTTTGGAACAAACATGATCCAGAGGACTTGGAGTGCAAGTCAAGAAGCTGTCGAGGCGGCCATGAGGGTGGAGGGCGCCCCCCCCCCCTACTGGGCGCGGCCCCCTATCTCGTGGGCCCCTCGGGCGTCCACTGACGTACTTCTTCCTCCTATATATACCCATGTACCCCAAAACCATCAGGGGCGACCACGAAAATCTATTTCCACCACCGTAACCTTCTGTATCCGCGAGATCCTGTTTTGGAGCCGTCGCCGGTGCTCCCCTGGAGGGGGAATCCACCACGGAGGGCTTCTACATCAACACCAGCCTCTTCGATGAGTTGTGAGTAGTTTACCACAGACCTTTGTGTCCATAGTTATTAGCTAGATGGCTTCTTCTCTCTCTTTGATTCTCAATACAAAGTTCTCCTTCCTCTTCTTGGATATCTATTCGATGTAACTCTTTTTGCGGTGTGTTTATCGAGATCCGATGAATTGTGGGTTTATGATCAAGTTTATCTATGAGGAATATTTGAATTTCCTCTGAATTCTTTTATGTATGATTAAGTTATCTTTGCAAGTCTCTTCGAATTTTCAGTTTGGTTTGGCCTACTAGATTGATCTTTCTTGCAATGGGAGAAGTGCTTAGCTTTGGGTTCAATCTTGCGGTGTCCTTTCCCAATGACAGCAGGGGCAACAAGGCACGTATTGTATTGTTGCCATCGAGGATAAAAAGATGGCGTTTATATCATATTGCATGAGTTTATCCCTCTACATCATGTCATCTTTCTTAATGCGTTACTCTGTTCTTATGAACTTACTACTCTAGATGCATGCTGGTTAGCGGTCGATGTGTGGAGTAATGGTAGCAGATGCAGGCAGGAGTCGGTCTACTTGTCATGGACGTGATGCCTATATACATGATCATGCCTAGATAATCTCATAATTATTCGCTTTTCTATCAATTGCTCGACAGTAATTTGTTCACCCACCATAATACTTATGCTATCTCGAGAGAAGCCACTAGTGAAACCTATGGCCCCCGGGTCTATCTTTTATCATATAAGTTTGCCATCTACTTTTATTTGCATCTTTACTTTTCCAATCTATATTATAAAATACCAAAAAAATATTTATCTTATCTTATTATCTTTATCAGATCTCACTTTCGCAAGTGGCCGTGAAGGGATTGACAACCCCTTTATTGCATTAATTGCGAGTTCTTTGTTTGTTTGTGTAGGTGCGTGGGACTTGTGAGGAGCCTCCTACTGGATTGATACCTTGGTTCTCAAAAACTAAGGGAAATACTTACGCTAATGTGCTGCATCACCCTTTCCTCTTCAAGGAAAACCAATGCAAGCTCAAGACGTAGCAAGAAGGATTTCTGGCGCCGTTGTCGGGGAGGTCTTCGCTCAAGTCAAGACATACCAAGTACCCATCACAAACTCATCTCCCTCGCATTTACATTATTTGCCATTTGCCTCTCGTTTTCCTCTCCCCCACTTCACCCTTGTCGTTTTATTCGCCCCTCTTCCATTTGATCTTGTGTCTCCATGTACCTTCTTTTTGCTTGCATCTTCACTTGCAAAAAGTTTATGGATCCCCATCCACTTGCTAATCTCTTTAAGAGATCCAATTATGTTGAACCTATTGCTAGTGAGTTGAGTGCACTAGATTATCTTTATGAGGTTTTGCTTGAAATTCGTGAATCTGAAAATTGTGATGAAGTACTTTATGAAGCAATTCATGATAGATCTTTGAATAAAAAGCATGATTGCAATAATTTTATGAATTCTATTGATGTCAATTGTGCTAATAATATGCAAAACCCTAAGCTTGGGGATCCTAATTTTGCTATGTCTACTACTTTTTGCAATGATCATGATTGGGATGATTCTTCTTATGATCTTCAAAATTTATTTAAGCCCCATGATGAATATGAGATTGATAATAGTGTTTTTGAAAGTGAGTTTGTAAGAGTGTCAACTTTATATCCCACATATTTGTATAATGTTCAATCTTATGAAATTTTTGATAAAGGTGGGTTTGGAGAGGTCATGGCTTTAGTTAATGTTAATCCCACTATTTTGGAAGAGTGTCAACTTTGCATGCATGTGGATATTGTTGAAATATTTTATGTGATAGCTATTTTGTTGAATTTGCTTATGATCCCACATGTAATTATTATGAGAGAGGAAAATATGATTGTAGAAATTTTAATGTTACTAAATTACCTCTCGTTATGTTGAGATTGCTATTGTTTCTTTCCGCTTCCTTGCATATGCTAGTTTTTGCTTGCTATGATAATTTGTTTGCCTATAAGATGCCTATGCATAGGAAGTATGTTAGATTTAGATGTGCTTGTCACGTGCTTCATGATGCTCTCTTTATGTTTCAATTCTTATCTTTTATGTGAGCATCATTGAAATCATCATGCCTAGCTTGGGGCATTCAACAATAGCGCTAGTTGGGAGGCAACCAAATTTTATTTCTGTTTTTTGTTTTTGTTCCTGTTTAGTAATAAATTTTGCATCTACCTTTTGTTTAGATGTGTTTTCTTGTTTTATTTAGTGTTTGTGTTAAGTAGAACCTATAGGATAACCTATGGTGATAGTTAATTTGATTGTGCTGAAAAACAGAAACTTTGCACTCACGAGAAAAAATTCAATAAATCAAAGAAACGTGCTTTTGCGTTGATTCTTTTTTCTGTAGATCAATAGACAAATTGCCTAATACTTCCTATTTTGTTAGGATTTTTGGAGTTCCAGAAGTATTCGTAAGTTACAGATTGCTACAGACTATTCTGTTTTTGACAAATTCTGCCTTTCGTGTGTTGTTTGCTTATTTTGATGCATCTATGGCTAGTATGTAAGGGTATGAACCATAGAGAACTTGGAATACAGTAGATTTAACACCAATATAAATAAAGAATGAGTTCATTACAGTACCTTATGTGGTGGTTTTTCTTTCTTTCACTAACGGAGCTTATGAGATTTCCTATTGAGTTTGTGTTGTGAAGTTTTAAAGTTTTGGGTAAAGATTTGATGGACTATGGAATAAGGAGTGGCAAGAGCCTAAGCTTGGGGATGCCCATGGCACCCCAAGATATTCAAGAATAGACAAAAGCCTAAGCTTGGGGATGCCCCGGGAAGGCATCCCCACTTTCGTCTTCGTTCATTGGTAACTTTACTTGGAGCTATATTTTTATTCGCCACATGATATGTGTTTTGCTTGGAGTGTCTTGTATGATATTAGGCTTTTCTTTTTAGTTTACCACAATCATCCTTGCTGTACACACCTTTTGGGAGAAGCCCACTTGATTGGAATTTATTAGAATACTCTGTGTGCTTCACTTATATCTTTTGAGCTAGATAATTTTTGCTCTAGAGCTTCACTTATATTTTTTTAGAGCACGGCGGTGGCTTAATTTTGAAGAAATTGTTGATCTCTCATGCTTCACTTATATTATTTTGAGAGTCTCTTAGAACAGCATGGTATTTTCTATGGTTATAAAATTGGTCCTAGAATGGTAGGCATCCAGGTTGGGTATAATAAAAACCATCACAGGAAGTGAATTGGATGCTATGATCAATTTGATACTTGATAATTGTTTTGAGATATAGAGGTAGTGATATTAGAGTCATGCTAGTTGGGTGATTATGAATTTAAAGGGTGCTTGTGTTGAAGTTAGCAAGTCCTGTAGCATGCACGTATGGTTAAAGTTGTGTAACAAATTTGAAACATGAGGTGTTCTTAGATTGTGCATCCTTATGAGTGGCGGTCGGGACGAGCGATGGTCTTCTACTACCAATCTATCCCTCTAGGAGCATGCGCGTAGTGCTTGGTTTTTGATGACTTGCAGATTTTTGCAATAAGTATATGAGTTCTTTTGACTAATGTTGAGTCTGTGGATTATACGCACTTTTATCTTTCCATCATTGCTAGCCTCTTCGGTACCGTGCATTGCCCTTTCTCACCTTGAGAGTTGGTGCAAACTTCGCCGGTGCATCTAAACCCCATGATACGATACGCTCTATCATACGATCCGCCATCCTATAGAGTAGAAAAGGGAGAGGAGTCAGAAATGAGAAGAGAGTAGTGATCTAGGGCTTTTAGCTTAGTGGTCGTGTCCTACAGTCACTGTGTGCTCTGATACCATCTTGTAGCGACCAGACCTCAAACAGTCTGATCTCTGTGCATCAGTGTCATCCCTGGATCGGTAATGCTGACACGCACAGTACTTGAAGGATTTATAACAGAGAAGCAATCACACACTTATTACATCGAATGTCTCAAAAGAGAACTTATTACAATAATATGGCTTAAGGCCATCTAATAACGATAACAGCGGAAGGCTTGGAAGATAAAGTGAGTCCATCAACTCCAACGGCATAGCTGAGTGAAAGAACACGACCTAAGGCACCTTACTCATCATCTGAAAAGTCTGCAACATTAATGTTGCAGCCCGAAAACGGGTCAGCACATGGAATATGCTGGCAATGTAACACATAAAGTAATGAACAGAATAATTGCTATCACTACATGCAATATGGCTGGTGGAAAGCTCTATGGTTACAATTTTGCATGAAGCCAATTTTTCCCTACAACAAAGGAATAAATTTTATTTAACTATCATGGTGGTTGTTAAACATTGAGAAGGTTACTCCAACTCAATCCCAATTAAGCATCATCATTAAACCCAATCAATTTATTTAAGTAACATGATGAGATCAACATGATAATCCAAGAACCAGATACTCAAGATGTCCATAACCAGGGACACGGCTAACCATGATTAGTTTGTACACTCTACAGAGGTTTGCGCACTTTTCCCCACAAGACTCGATCTCCTCCGTTGTATTTCTCGCACTACATGGTGTTTGAGAAACGGATGACCGAGGCACAGTCTTTCAGAAGCATTAAGTCCTTACTCTAGGTAGACAGTACCAACCTGCATCCCCTACATCTGCTAGTCTACCACTGAAGAAGGTCACACAACTTACTCAACTATGCTATAGCCCATAATAGCTTGTGGCTGCACACGGAAGTTTCTAGCATGAATAATCTTATGATCCCTTTGAGCATGGGTGGAGGTCCATAGGAGAATCACATGGTACCCCGGGATTTCCAGAAAAACAGACAACACTGGGTTCTCCAGGTGCCTCAATCCACCCAGATGTGTATTTAAGTTGCCACCTTAAGGTAGCCATTAATTAACAATATTCACATCTGTCATGGATACACTCACCCAATCCATGTCTACTAGCATAGCATTGCAATATAAGCAGTACGTAGAAGTAACTCCCAAAGGTTTGATAATAAACAGGTGAATAGGTACTACCTCATCTACTTCCCAAAATATGATTAGCCAAATTGAAAATTTGGGATATTACAAGTCGTGATTCCTATTACAAGAACATGATCAATCTCATACATCACATATATCATTCATCACATTCTTTTGGCCATATCACATCACATAGCATACCCTGCAAAAACAAGTTAGACGTCCTCTAATTTTGTTGCATGTTTTACGTGGCTGCTATGGGTTTCTAGCAAGAACGTTTCTTACCCACGCAAAAGCCACAACGGTGATATGCCAATTGCTATTTACCCTTCAGAAGGACCCTTTTCATCGAATCCGGTCCGACTAAAGTGGGAGAGACAGACAACCGCTAGCCACCTTATACAACAAGTGCATGTCAGTCGGTGGAACCTGTCTCACATAAGCGTACGTGTAAGGTCGGTCCGGGCCGCTTCATCCCACAATACTGCCGAAACAAGATAGGACTAGTAACGGTAAGCAAATTGAACAAACCAACGCCCACAACTACTTGTGTTCTACTCGTGCAAAGAATCTACGCATAGACCTAGCTCTGATACCACTATTGGGGAACGTAGCAATAATTCAAAAAAATTCAATGTATCACCAAGATCAATCTAGGAGATTCTAGCAACGAGAGAGAGAGAGAGAGGGAGTGCATCTTCATACCTTTGAAGATCGCTAAGCGGAAGCGTTACAAGAACGCGGATGAAGGAGTCGTACTCGCGGCGATTCAAATCCTGGAAGATCCAATCTAGCGCCGAACGGACGACGCCTCCATGTTCAACGCACGCACAGCCCGGGGACGTCTCCTCCTTCTTGATCCAGCAAGGGGAGAGGAGAACTTGAGGGAGAGCTCCTGCAGCACGACGGCATGGTGGTGGAAGTTGTGGTATTTCTACAGGGCTTCGCCAAGCTCTACGGAGGAGGAGGAGGTGTTGGGGAGGGAGGGGCTGCGCCAAGGGAAGGGGTGCAGCAGCCCTCCCACCCCCCCTCTATTTATAGGGTGAAGGGGAGAGGGGGCGACCCCTCTAGGTCCCATCTAGGGGGCGGCGGCCAGGAGGGGAAACTTGCCCCCCCCCCCCCAAGCAAGGTGGAGGCGCCCCCTCCCCTAGGGTTTCCAAACCCTAGGCGCCTTGGGCCCTTGGGGGCGCACTAGCCCACTAGGGGGATGGTTCCCTCCTATATTCAGCCCATTAAGTCCCCCGGGGCAGGTGGCCCCACCCGGTGGTCCCGGTACAATACCGATAACCCCCGAAACCATTCCGGCGACTGAAACTGGACTTCCCATATATAAATCTTCACCTCTGGACCATTCCGGAACTCCTCGTGATGTTCGGGATCTCATCTGGGATTCCGAAGAACCTTCGATAACGACATACAATTTCCCATAACAACTCTAGCGTCCCCGAACCTGAAGTGTGTAGACCCAACGGGTTCGGAAACCATGCAGACATGACCGAGACGTTCTCCGGTCAATAACCAACAGCGGGATCTGGATACCCATGTTGGCTCCCACATGTTACACGAGGATCTCATCAGATGAACCACGATGTCGGGGATTCAATCAATCCCGTATACAATTCCCTTTGTCTACTGGTATGTTACTTGCCCGAGATTCGATTGTCGGTATCCCCATACCTCGTTCAATCTTGTTACAGGCAAGTCTCTTTACTCATTCCGTAATGCATGATCTCGTGACTAACTCCTTAGTCACATTGAGCTCATTATGATGATGCATTACCGAGTGGGCCCAGAGATATCTCTCCGTCATACGGAGTGACAAATCCCAGTCTCGATTCGTGCCAACCCAACAGACACTTTGGAGATACCTGTAGTGCACCTTTATAGCCACCCAGTTATGTTGTGACGTTTGGTACACCCAAAGCATTCCTACGGTATCTGGGAATTGCACAATCTGACGGTCTAAGGAAATGATACTTGACATTAGAAAAGCTCTTAGCAAACGAACTACACAATCTTGTGCTATGCTTAGGATTGGGTCTTGTCCACCACATCATTTTCCTAATGATGTGATCCCGTTATCAATGACATCCAATGTCAGTGGTCAGGAAACCATAACCATCTATTGATCAACGAGCTAGTCAACTAGAGGCTCACTAGGGACATGTTGTGGTGTATGCACACATGTATTACAGTTTCTAGTTAATACAATTATAGGATGAACAATATAAAATTATCATGAACAAGGAAATATAATAATAACCATTTTTATTATTGCCTCTAGGGCATATTTCCAAAACCAGGGGGTCTTCTGGTCTAGAAAATGTCACCATAAAGTTTCATCGTGTTGGACTTCGTTTGGTATTGTTTTTCTGCAAAACAATAAAATAGGCAAAAACAGGAACTTGCACTGGGCACTAGGTTAATAGGTTAGTTCTCAAAAATGACATAAAATTGCGTATAGAGCATACAAGATTGATAATATAATAACATGAAACAATCAAAAATTATAGATACGTTGGAGACGTATCATGGTGGACGTGTCGGGCTCTAACCACGATGGGTCTATCATGAACCTCACATCCAGCGGCGATGTGGAGGCCATGGGATCTGATGAGAAATACTAGGGCATGGGATATGGTGATGCCTCAAGTCCAGTGAGCTAGTCTATGTCTCATGTCCCACTCTACCTCGCCGACAACCGCACCTTCGAGGGGCTCAGCCGGGCGGCAGACATGGACACGGCCATGGTGCCGGACGAGGGCCGCCAAAGATTTAGATTAGTTTTTATGTTGCTTGTAATTGTATGGATTTGAGGATTCGTAATTGAGGTATCCGGTTGTGAAAACGAAAACTTGAGATGTGATCAATCACTTTCTGCGGACGTTTGAGCGGCCAGATTTGATGTATCCGGTTGTAGATGCCCTAAGAGCATCTAGAGTGGCGGACAACAAATCCGGTCCCTCAAACCCCCGCGGACACGCCAGGGCGCGTCCACGGGCAGTGACTGGTCACACCTCAAATTTGCTCCTCTGCATCCGGATACCTCATACTTGAAACCTTAAATCCATATAAAGCATGCAAACGAGGAAATCCACGTACTATGTAGATCAAATAACATATACTACCCTAATCCTCGTCGAAGATGTCCACTATCTACATGCCAGGCTTCGGGTACATGGGCGGCATCCGCAACTACGACTCCTATGACTCCTCCCGCTGCTTTGCTCGGCATCCGCCCCCATCTCCATGTCAAAATTTCTACTAAAAGCGCGTCGGTCTCTGCCAGTTCCTAATGGATGAACTGCAGGTTGGTCTCGACATAGGCCTCACTCTAGATGGGCTCCAAGATGGCTTGCTGCTCCGCCATCTTTGCCGATTGGGTGACCGCAAACTCCATCATGGCATATTGCATGTCGAATCTCGGCCCCCAGCTCCTCCTCCAATTGCTCCGCCTCGTCCGAATCCGCCACCTCCAGAGGAACCGGTTGTTGCTCCGCTTTGGCTACTGCTTGTCTTCCTCCTCCTCCGGCTTCGATGAGTCTCGAGGTAGGCTGGTTGTGATGTAGGTGGCGTGCCTCGCCTAGATCTCCTCCTCAATCTGTAACAGGCGCTCCGGCGTGAGTATAACATAGGTTATTTTCTTTTGCTGCGCCATGGCGAAGCCGGACGGCGTGGGAAGAGTGAGGCGGGGTGGGACAGAGGTGGATGGGCTCGGGCTGGCGATGCAGGGAGGGAGGAATTGGATGTGGCTAGGGCTGGGGAATGCCATCCGACTTAAGTAGACGGATCTGGCCGTCGGGCACTGAGCCAGACTGGCGCCACATGGCATTCACACCCTACCGAAGGAGATGCCCATTGGACCGTTGCGTTTTCGGGTGTTTTCCAATGGGATACCATCATCGGTCCAACGTGGTGGACGCACCCTGTTGCACTAGAGCCACCCCATATCAGCCTCGTATTTGGGTTGCATATGAGGGGTGGTCATCCCGGGTGTTTGAGGCCCGCTTAAGGTGTGGGATTTTTTTGATCGGTCACTGACCGAGCTGTCGGTGTGGGCATTTGAGGGGCGTATGGAGTGCCCGATTGTAAATGCTCTAAGAGCAACTCCAACACATCGACCCAAATGGATGTGCGTTCTTGTGCACTCTTTTTCAATCGGGTCGGTTCGTTCGTCTCCTTTTGCGCTTGGGTCGGCCGCACGCCTAGTGCGCGGACGCATTGTCGTCCTCTCGGCTGGCCTACATCCATTTTTTAGCTTTGTTCGCAAACATATGAAGTAAATGTCCCTAATTCACATAATTCAAACAAAATACAAATATCTCATAATTTCACAAGCAAATAAAATATCTCACAGAATACAAGCCAAATAAAAGTTAAATTATCTCAATTACATTTAAGAAAATATATAGCTGATGCATCTATTGGTTGCCAAAGTGAGCCCACATATACTCAACCAAATCATCTTGCAGATGAATATGAGTTTCCCAATCACGCATTTGATGATGAAATTAGGTCTGTGCAAATATTGTCGCTCCTCCATGCTCAGGCACAACATTGTCACCCTGAAACTGAAACCCTTTGTCATAGATACGTTCCAGGCGCTCATCCTCTACGATCATATTGTGCATGATCACGCAAGCAGTCATCACCTCCCACAACTTCTTGGCGCTCCAAGTTCTAGCAGGATACTGAATGATGCCCCATCAAGACTGAAGAGCACCAAAGGCACGCTCCACATCCTTCCTAGCACTCTCTTGCTCTTGGGAAAATTTCTTCGTCTTCTCTCCTATGGGGTTGGGGACTGTCTTCACAAGAGTAGTCCACTGAGGATAGATACCGTTAGCTAGGTAGTATCCTTTGTTGTAGTGGTGTCCATTGATCTCAACACTAACCTCCGGGCAGTTGCCTTCTGCAAGCCTTGCAAACACCGGAGAGCGTTGAAGCACGTTCATATCGTTGCGAGATCCGGCCATGCCGAAGAAAGAGTACCAAATCCAGAGATCTTGTGAAGTCATGGCCTCGAGTATGACAGTGCAAGTGTTGACATGGCCCCTACACTGCCCCCACCAAGCAGAAGGGTAGTTCTTCCACTCCCAATGCATACAATCTATGCTACCAAGCATCCCTGGAAAGCCACGACTAGCATTCATTGTCAACAACCGGGTTGTATCTACAACATTTGGCTCTCTCAAGTACTCCGGGCCAAACACTGCTATCACAGCCTTAAAGAACATGTATATCGACTCTAGGCACTTCGACTTGCTCATTCAAGCATACTCATCAATGAGATCACCGGGAAATCCGTAGCAAGCATCCGGATAGCTGCAGTGCATTTCTAATAAGAGGAGAAGTCAATCTTTCCAAGGGCATCATCCTTGTAATCGAAATACTTATCGTACCCCACCACCTCTCCAGGATATGGTTGAACATGTGTCTAGCCATACGAAATAGGCAACGTGATAGGTGGTGTTTGAAGAGCGGGCTGGGGGACTCAAAATAGTCCTGCCAGAGTAGGAAATTGCCGCTCTCTCGGTTGCGATTCAACGCCTGAGTGTGCCCCGGGATCGAGCCCCTGAACATTGGTTGCTGTCTACTAAGGTGGTCATGGACAACCAACACAGCAGCCACAAGTTCCTCATCGTCAGATGAACAAGCATCCGAGTCACAAATGAAATTGTGAAAGAAGAACTCGTCAGCGGAGCCCATTTGTACCTTACAGGCAAACTGTCGAACAACTTGCAAGCGTCATGGAAGAAGCTGGCTGGTGAAGATCGTCCCACCTCCCTCGGACTAGGTAGTAGGCCTGTCGGCGTCTGGTGAGTGTGTCGGCGAGCGAGGTCATCGCGCTTGGGTGCTGCAAGCAGGGGATGGGGGCGAGTGTGTGGTCCCGACGACGTTGGGGTGTTGTTGCGACTGTAGGGCGAAGCAGTGGTGGCGGTTGAGGGAGTCCTGGATAAGGGGGTATTCGGACAGCCGGACTATATACTTCGACCGGACTGTTGGACTATGAAGATACAAGATTGAAGACTTTGTGCCGTGTCCGGATGGGACTCTCCTTTGCGTGGAAGGCAAGCTTGGCGATCCGGATGATAGATCTCCTTCTTTGTAACCGACTCTGTGTAACCCTAGCCCCCCTCTGGTGTCTATATAAACCAGAGGGTTTAGTCTGTAGGACAACACAATCATAATCATAGGCTAGCTCCTAGGGTTTAGCCTCAACGATCTCGTGGTAGATCAACTCTTGTAATACTCATATCATCAAGATCAATCAAGCAGGAAGTAGGGTATTACCTCCATCGAGAGGGCCCGAACCTGGGTAAACATCGTGTCCCCAGTCTCCTGTTACCATTAGCCTTAGACACACAGTTCGGGACCCCCTACCCGAGATCCGCCAGTTTTGACACCGACATTGGTGCTTTCATTGAGAGTTCCGCGGTGTCGTTGCAGCAAGGCTTGATGGCTCGCCTCGTTGTCAAGAACAACATCACCTCTGGGGGAGAACTGGCCCCAGGCCAAACTCTCCAGCTGGGTGGCTTTGTCATGACCGCCCGATCGGCTGTCGTGGCGACGATGACTTCTCAGGTCATCAAAAACAGCCTCCATGTCGATTCGGAACTCGCCGAACAGATGGATCCAATGGAACTCTCCTCCCTTAATGAGCTCTTGGATCGCATCGCCGCCCTGGGCGTCGCTACGGACTATGATCAGATCGGGCTTAAACCCAACCAAAGGGAGATTTACTCTTCGCCGGTCACCCATGAGATAGCGGTAGTGGAGGAACATCATATGAATTCTCCCTCTATTTTGAGGATGAACTGTGTCCGGATTTCCGAGCTCTCTGAGCCGGATACCCGCTCGCGGGAGGACATGACCCAAACCCCGAACTTAGGATCGGGCAGCGGGACGAACAAATTGGGCAACATCCCAGAGCCCGAGCCGTTAAGCTCAGAAGCTTCTTTGCCCCTGGGTCTCAGATCGGGTCAGGATTCAGATTCGAAACCACCCACCCACCCAATTTTATTCAATCTTCCGCACATTAGACAAGAGCCACAAGAGATAGTACATCATTCCTGGGCCAGATTCCTCCTTGTGGTAAATAGGGTCAAGGACTGTCGCGAGGAAGACGCAATCTTCCTCTTTTGCAAAAATTGCACGGACAAAGGGATCCTCAATGCTATAAGTCGCCGTGACATAGTACGCTTTGCTAACTTAACGGCCATAGTGCCGAAATACTGCGCGAAGGAAAGCGCTTGGAAAACCCAAACAAACTTCTGGGATAATCCGGCTCTCACTAAACCCTCCGTCTGAACTAAAAGGGCAAACTTTCGTAAGTTACCCGATTCAATTACCAAAAACCCAAAGCCTGATACAAGGCGCGGAACCGTATTGGAGGAATGGCTCAATAGGCCATGCAAAATTCACGGCACTCTGCTACCTCTTGAGCACTGCGTTGGATTTCCCCGAAGAGGAGAGGATGATGCAGTAAAGTAGCGTAAGTATTTCCCTCAGTTTTTGAGAACCAAGGTATCAATCCAGTAGGAGATCACACACAAGTCCCTCGTACCTACACAAAACGATAGCTACTCGCAACCAATGCGATTAGGGGTTGTCAATCCCTTCATGGTCACTTACGAGGGTGAGATCTGATAGAGATGATAAATAATATTTTTGGTATTTTTGATATAGAGATGCAAAGTGAAAAGTAAAAGGCAAAGTAAAAACAAAGCAAATAATAAAGTAATGGAGATTGATATGATGATAATAGACCCGGGGGCCATAGGTTTCACTAGTGGCTTCTCTCAAGAGCATAAGTATTCTACGGTGAGTGAACAAGTTACTGTTGAGCAATTGACAGAATTGAGCATAATTATGAGTATATCTAGGTATAATCATGCGTATAGGCATCACGTCCGAGACAAGTAGATCGAAACGATTCTGCATCTACTACTATTACTCCACTCATCGACCGCTATCCAGCATGCATCTAGAGTATTAAGTTAAAAACAGAGTAACGCCTTAAGCAAGATGACATGATGTAGAGGGATAAATTCATGCAATATGATAAAAAACCCATCTTGTTATCCTCGATGGCAACAATACAATACGTGCCTTGCTGCCCCTGCTATCACTGGGAAAGGACACCACAAGATTGAACCCAAAGCTAAACACTTCTCCCATTGCAAGAACTACCAATCTAGTTGGCCAAACCAAACGGATAATTCGAAGAGACTTGCAAAGATAACTCAATCATACATAAAAGAATTCAGAGAAGATTCAAATATTATTCATAGATAAGCTGGATCATAAACCCACAATTCATCTGTCTCAACAAACACACCGCAAAAAGAAGATTACATCAAATAGATCTCCACAAGAGAGGGGGAGAACATTGTATTGAGATCCAAAAAGAGAGAAGAAGCCATCTAGCTACTAGCTATGGACCCGAAGGTCTGAAGTAAACTACTCACACTTCATCGAAGAGGCTATGGTGTTGATGTAGAAGCCCTCCGTGGTAGATGCCCCCTCCGGCAGAGCTCCGGAATAGGCCCCAAGATGGGATCTCACGGATACAGAAAGTTGCGGCGGTGGAATTAGGTTTTTGGCTCCGTATTTGATCTGGCGGGGGTACGTAGGTATATATAGGAGGAAGGAGTACGTCGGTGGAGCAACAGGGGGGCCACGAGGCAGGGGGCGCGCCCTAGGGGGGTGCCTCCCACCGTCGTGACCGACTCTTTTGTTCCTTGGAGCAGGGTCCAAGTCTCTTGGATCACGTTCAGTGAGAAAATCACGTTCCCGAAGGTTTCATTCCGTTTGGACTCCGTTTGATATTATGTTTCTTCGAAATACTGAACTAGACAAAAAAAACAACAATTCTGGGCTGGGCCTCCGGTTAATAGGTTAGTCCCAAAAATAATATAAAAGTGGAAATTAAAGCCCAATATAGTCCAAAACAGTAGATAAAGTAGTGTGGAGCAATCAAAAATTATAGATATGTTGGAGACGTATCAAGCATCCCCAAGCTTAATTCCTGCTCGTCCTCGAGTAAGTAAATGATAAAAAAGAATTTTTGATGCGGAGTGATACTTTGGCATAATTTCAATGTAAATCTTCTTAATTGTGGCATGAATATTCAGATCCGAAAGATTCAAGACAAAAGTTCATATTGACATAAAAGTAATAATACTTCAAGCATACAAATCAAAGCAATCATGTCTTCTCAAAATAACTTGGTTAAAGAAAGTTATCCATACAAAATCATATAGTCTGGCTAAGCTATATCTTCATCACACAAAGTATTTAATCATGCACAACCCCGATGACAAGCCAAGCAATTGTTTCATACTTTAGTAATGTCAAACGTTTTCAACTTTCACGCAATACATGAGCGTGAGCCATGGACATAGCACTATAGGTGGAATAGAATGGTGGTTGTGAAGAAGGCAAAAAGGAGAAGATAGTCTCACATCAACTAGGCGTATCAACGGGCTATGGAGATACCCATTAATAGATATCAATGTGAGTGAGTAGGGATTGCCATGCAACGGATGCACTAGAGCTATAAGTATATGAAAGCTCAACAAAAGAAACTAAGTGGGTGTGCATCCAACTTGCTTGCTCACGAAGACCTAGGGCACTTTTCAGGAAGCCCATCATTGGAATATACAAGCCAAGTTCTATAATGAAAAATTTCCACTAGTATATGAAAGTGACAAGATATGAGACTCTCTATCATGAAGATCATGGTGCTACTTTGAAGCACAAGTGTGGTAAAAGGATAGTAGCATTGTCCCTTCTCTCTTTTTCTCTCATTTTTTTTTATTTGGGCCTTTTTTGGCCACTCTTTTTTTTCGTCCGGAGTCTCATCCCGACTTATGGGGGAATAATAGTCTCCATCATCCTTTCCTCACTGGGACAATGCTCTAATAATGATGATCATCACACTTTTGTTTTTCTTACAACTCAACAATTACAACTCAATACTTAAAACAAAATATGACTCTATATGAATGCCTCCGGTGGTGTACCGATATGCTATGAATCAAGAGCGACATGTATGAAAATTATGAAGGGTGGCTTTGCCACAAGTACAATGTCAACTACATGTTCATGCAAAAAGCAATATGACAAAAGTAATGTGTGTCATATGAACAGAACGGTGGAAAGTTTCATGGCAATATATCTCGGAATGGCTATGGAAATGCCATGATAGGTAGGTATGGTGGCTGTTTTGAGGAAGGTATATGGTGGGTGTATGATGCCGGCGAAAAGTGCGCGGTATTGGAGAGGCTAGCAATGGTGGAAGGGTGAGAGTGCGTACAATCCATGGACTCAACATTAATCAAAAGAACTCATGAACTTGTTGCAAAAATTTAGAAGTCATCAAAAACCAAAGCACTACATGCATACTCCTAGGGGGATAGATTGGTAGGAAAAGACCATCGCTCGTCCCCGACCGCCACTCATAAGGAAGACAATCAATAAATAAAATTGTGCTCCGACTTCATCACAAAGCGGTTCACCATACGTGCATGCTACGGGAATCACCAACTTCAACACAAGCATTCTTTAAATTCATAATCACCCCAACTAGCATTGCTTTAATATTATAGCCTCCATATCTCAAAACAATTATCAAGCATCAAACTTATCTTAGTATTCTACGTACTCAAAAGAAAGTTTCACATATCTTGAATACCAAGTATATTATCTTTAAGCAAATTACCATGCTATTAACAACTCTCAAAATAATCTAAGTGAAGCATGAGAGATCAATAGTTTCTTTAAAACAAATCCACCACCGTGCTCTAGAAGATCTAAGTGAAGCACTAGAGCAAAAATTATCACGCTCAAAAAGGTATAAGTGAAGCACTATGAGCAAAACTATCAAGCTCAAAAGATATAAGTGAAGCACATAGAGTATTCTAGCAAATTCCAAATCATGTATGGCTCTCTCAAAAGGTGTGTACAGAAACGATGATTGTGGTAAACTAACAAGCAAAGATGCAAATAATACAAGACGCTCCAAGCAAAACACATAACATGTGGTGAATAAAAATATAGCTCCAAGTAAATTACCGATGGAAGTAGACGAAAGAGGGGATGCCTTCCGGGGCATCCCCAAGCTTTGACTTTTTGGTGTCCTTGGATTATCTTGGGTGTGCCATGGGAATCCCCAAGCTTAGGCTCTTGCCACTCTTTGTTGCATAATCCATCAAAAGAATTCACCCAAAACTTGAAAACTTCACAACACAAAAATCAATAGAAATCTCGTGAGCTCCGTTAGTGAAATAAAACAAAAGACTACTTTAAGGTACTGTAATGAACTCATTCTTTATTTATATTGGTGTTAAACCTACTGTATTCCAACTTCCTTATGGTTTATAAACTAATTTATTAGCCATAGATGCATTTAAATAAGCAAACAACACACGAAAAACAGAATCTGTCAAAAACAGAACAGTCTGTAGCAATATGTAACTAACGCAAACTTATGGAACTCTGAAAATTCTACCAAAATAGGACGTACTGGAAAAATTTTTTATTGATCAGAATCAAAAAGAATCAATGAAAAATCACGTTTCTGTGATTTATTGAATTGTTTCTCGTGAGCGCAAAGTTTCTGTTTTTCAGCAGAATCAAATCAACTATCATCGTAGCTTATCCTATAGGTTCTACTTGGCACAAACACTAATTAAAAGATAAAAACACATCTAAACAGAAAGTAGAAACAAAATTTAACACTAAACAGGAACAAAAACAAAGAACAAAAAATAAAATTGGGTTGCCTCCCAACAAGCGCTATCATTTAACGCCCCTAGCTAGGCATAAAAGCAAGGATAGATCTAGGTTTTGCCATCTTTGGTAGGCAATCCATAAGTGGCTCTCATGATAGATTCATATGGTAATTTTATTTTCTTTCTAGGGAAGTGTTCCATACCATTTCTCAAGGGAAATTAGAATCTAATATTCCCTTCCTTCATATCAATAATCACACCAATCGTTCTAAGGAAAGGTCTACCAAGAATAATAGGCCATGAAGGATTGCAATCTATATCAAGAACGATAAAATCTACGGGCACATAATTCCTATTTGCAACAATAAGAACATCATTAATTCTTCCCATAGGCTTTTCAATAGTGGAATCCGCAAGATGCAAGTTTAGAGGGCAATCTTCAAAATCACGGAAATCTAGCAAATCACACAAAGTTTTGGGAATAGTGGAGACACTAGCACCCAAATCACACAAAGCATGAAACTCATAATCTTTAATTTTAATTTTAATAGTAGGTTACCACTCATCATAAAGTTTTCTAGGGATAGAAACTTTCAACTCAAGTTTTTCTTCATAAGATTGCATCAAGGCATCAACAATGTGTTCGGTAAAGGCCTTATTTTGACTATAAGCATGAGGAGAATCTAGCACGGATTGCAACAAGGAAATACAACCAATCAAAGAGCAATTTTCATAATTAAATTCCTTGAGATCCAAAATAGTGGGTTTAGCAACATCTAGGTTTTTATTTCTTTCAATCCCACTTTCATCAATTTCATCATCAAGATCTAGAAACTCCGAATTCTTAGAATGCCTTCTAGGTAAAGGAAGATCATATTCAGTTTCATCAAGATTCATATTGAAAAACAAAGATTTAGTAGGGGACACATCAATAACTTTTAGATTTTCATCTTGATTTTCATAGAAATTGGAAGAACACACTTTAATAAAAGCATCTTTGGAAGCACGCATCCTAGCGGTTCTTTCTTTGCACTCATCAATGGAAATTCTCATGGCTTTGAGGGACTCATTGATATCATGCTTAGGAGGAATAGATCTAAGCTTTAAATAATCAATTTCAAGAGAAATTCTATCAACGTTCCTAGCCAAATCATCAACTTTAAGCAATTTCTCTTCAAGCAAAGCATTAAAATTCTTTTGTGAATTCATAAACTCTTTAACACTACTCTCAAATTCAGAGGGCATCTTATTAAAATTTCCATAAGAGTTGTTGTAGGAATTTCCATAATTATTAGAAGGATTACTAGGATAAGGCCTAGGATTAAAATTCCCTCTATACGCATTATTTCCAAAACTATTCCTACCAACAAAATTCACATCCATAGATTCATTATTATTCTCAATCAAAGTAGATAAAGGCATATCATTGGGATCAAGAGAAGTATTTTTAGTAGCAAGCATCTTCATAAGTTCATCCATCTTTTCACTCAAAACATTGATTTCTTCTATAGCATGCACTTTTTTACTAGAAGATATTTCGGTATGCCATTGAGAATAATTAGCCATAATATTATCAAGTAATTTTGTAGCATCTCCTAATGTAATTTCCATAAACGTGCCTCCGGCGGCCGAATCTAAAAGATTTCTAGAAGCAAAATTCAATCCGGCATAAAAAAATTGTATGATCATCCATAAATTCAAACCATGAGTAGGGCAATTGTGAAGCATCAATTTCATTCTTTCCCAATATTGGGCAACATGCTCATGATCAAGTTGTTTAAAATTCATAATATCATTCCTAAGAGTGATGATCTTAGCGGGGAGGAAAATACTTAGAGATAAAAGCATCTTTGCACTTGTTCCAAGAATCAATACTATTTTTAGGCAAAGACGAAAACCAAACTTTAGCACGATCTCTAAGTGAAAACGGAAATAACTTCAATTTGACAATATTATTATTCGTATCTTTCTTCTTTTGCATATCACACAAATCAACAAAATTGTTTAGATGAGTAGCGGCATCTTCACTAGGAAGGCCGGCGAATTGATCTTTCATAACAAGATTCAACAAAGCGGTATTGATTTCACAAGACTCATCATTATTAAGAGGAGCAATCGGAGTACTAAGGAAATCATTATTGTTGGTATTCGAGAAGTCACACAATTTGGTATTATCTTGCGCCATGGCAACAAGTAATCCAACACACAAGCAAACAAAAAGGCAAACGAGAAAAAGGCGAAAGGGAAAGAGAGGAGGAGATTGGGAAAGAGAGGGCGAATAAGACGGCAAGGGTGAAGTGAGGGAGAGGAAAACGAGAGGCAAATAATGTGATGCGAGAGATAGGGATTGTGATGGGTACTTGGTATGGTTGACTTTTGCGCAAACTCCCCGACAACAGCGCCAGAAATTCTTCTTGCTACCTCTTGAGCACTGCGTTGGATTTCCCCGAAGAGGAGAGGATGATGCAGTAAAGTAGCGTAAGTATTTCCCTCAGTTTTTGAGAACCAAGGTATCAATCTAGTAGGAGATCACGCACGAGTCCCTCGTACCTACACAAAACGATAGCTACTCGCAACCAACGCGATTAGGGGTTGTCAATCCCTTCACGGTCACTTACGAGGGTGAGATCTGATAGAGATGATAAATAATATTTTTGGTATTTTTGATATAGAGATGCAAAGTGAAAAGTAAAAGGCAAAGTAAAAAACAAAGCAAATAATAAAGTAATGGAGATTGATATGATGATAATAGACCCGGGGGGCATAGGTTTCACTAGTGGCTTCTCTCAAGAGCATAAGTATTCTACGGTGGGTGAACAAATTACTGCTGAGCAATTAACAGAATTGAGCATAATTATGAGTATATCTAGGTATAATCATGTGTATAGGCATCACGTCCGAGAGAAGTAGATCGAAACGATTCTGCATCTACTACTATTACTCCACTCATCGACCGCTATCCAGCATGCATCTAGAGTATTAAGTTAAAAACAGAGTAACGCCTTAAGCAAGATGACATGATGTAGAGGGATAAATTCATGCAATATGATAAAAAAAACCCATCTTGTTATCCTCGATGGCAACAATACAATACGTGTCTTGCTGCCCCTGCTGTCACTGGGAAAGGACACCACAAGATTGAACCCAAAGCTAAACACTTCTCCCATTGCAAGAACTACCAATCTAGTTGGCCAAACCAAACGGATAATTCGAAGAGACTTGCAAAGATAACTCAATCATACATAAAAGAATTCAGAGAAGATTCAAATATTATTCATAGATAAGCTGGATCATAAACCCACAATTCATCGGTCTCAACAAACACACCGCAAAAAGAAGATTACATCAAATAGATCTCCACAAGAGAGGGGGAGAACATTGTATTGAGATCCAAAAAGAGAGAAGAAGCCATCTAGCTACTAGCTATGGACCCGAAGGTCTGAAGTAAACTACTCACACTTCATCGGAGAGGCTGTGGTGTTGATGTAGAAGCCCTCCGTGGTAGATGCCCCCTCCGGCGGAGCTCCGGAACAGGCCCCAATATGGGATCTCGTGGATACAGAAAGTTGCGGCGGTGGAATTAGGTTTTTGGCTCCGTATTTGATCTGATGGGGGTACGTAGGTATATATAGGAGGAAGGAGTACGTCGGTGGAGCAACAGGGGGGCCACGAGGCAGGGGGGCGCCTCCCACCCTCGTGACTGCCTCTTTTGTCCCTTGGAGCAGGGTCCAAGTCTCCTGGATCACGTTCGGTGAGAAAATCACGTTCCCGAAGGTTTCATTCCATTTGGACTCCGTTTGATGTTCTGTTTCTTTGAAATACTGAAATAGGCAAAAAACAGCAATTCTGGGCTGGGCCTCCGGTTAATAGGTTAGTCCCAAAAATAAAATAAAAGTGGAAAATAAAGCCCAATATAGTCCAAAACAGTAGATAAAGTAGCATGGAGCAATCAAAAATTATAGATACGTTGGAGACGTATCACACTCCGGATACCACGCCAACTCATAGCCTTAGAGCATGTTGGATACTCCGGCAGGTAGCAAAGAGCGGCGAGGATCTCCTCTTAAACCATATAGCAGAGCAACATCCCGCCGGAAACAACAATACAGTATTTACAGTCTTCGAGACTTTCACCTCAAATAATAGGCGCAGCCTCGCCGAAGTCTGCCACGTGGCAACAATAAACCCATGGAACAACACAGCTATAACTTACAATGCAAGTGACGAACCTCAATTCCGAACAGTCTAGGCACCAGCCGCTTTGGTCCTTAGTCCAATCATGGACGGCTTCAGGCTCACTAAAGTGCTCATGGACGGCAGAAGCGTACTAAACCTCATCTACGAGGAAACCCTTAACAAGATGGAAATTGACAAGAGCCGCATTGAGCAAAGCAGCACGACCTTCAGGGGAATCATCCCTAGTCGGGAGGCGCGATGCGCGGGAAAAATCACATTGGATGTGGTATTCGGCACGCCAGAGAATTACAAGTCCGAAGAAATTACATTCCAATTGGCCCTGTTCAGCAGCGGATACCACGCCCTCTTAGGGCGGGACGCATTCACGAGTTTCTAGGCTATACCCCATTACGGGTACATGAAGCTCAAAATGCCCGGGCCCAATGGAATCATCACTCTAGCTAGTGATCCGGACGTCGCACTCCGCGCCGAAAATAAAACCGCCGCCCTCGGCCTGGAGGCATTATCAGAAGCCCTCGCGGCCGAAGAACTGACAACGCTGCGAGCAATAGTGGACAGAGACGACGTGATACATGACAAGCGACCTAAGTCCACCTCCTTCAAACCCGTGGACGAGATAGTCAAATTCCAGGTCCACCCAACGGACCCTACAAAGACAACTTCCATTGGGACACAGTTGAACCCCACAATAGACGCCGCACTGTGAGATTTCCTGCGTGAGAATTGGGATATCTTCTCCTGGCACCCTTCAGACATGTCGGGCATCCCACGGAGGCTGGCCGAACATAGCCTCAATATACTGAAAGGATACAAGCCAGTCAAGCAGACTCTTAGGTGCTTCTCAGAGCCTAAGCGGCAAGCCATGGGAGAAGATCTAGCCAAGCTACTCAAGGCCGGATTCATCAGAGACATCAAACATCCGGATTGGCTAGCAAACTTGGTAATGGTACCAAAGAAGGACAAATCCTGGCGACTATGTGTCAATTTCAAGGACCTCAATAAGGCTTGCCCTAAGGATCCCTTCCCCCTCCCCCGCATTGATCAAATCATCGACGCCACCGCAGGACACGACTCATTGTGTTTCCTCGACGCATACTTCGGATACCATCAAATCAAGATGGCGGAGTCCGACCAGGCCACAACGGCCTTCATTACACCGTACGGCCCCTTCTGTTTCAATACCATGCCTTTTGGGCTCAAAAACGCCGGCACAACCTATCAACGCATGATTCAGACATGCCTGGAAAAACAAATCGACAAGACAGTAGAGGCCTGCGTAGATGACGTGGTCATCAAAACAAGACACATTGAAACTTTAATAGATGGCTTGAGGCTTACGTTCGAAAATCTCCGAACATACGACATCAAGCTCAACCCGGAGAAATGTGTCTTCGGTGTACCCTCCGAGAAATTGCTCGGCTTCATCGTTTCCAATAGAGGAATTGAAGCAAATCCGGCAAAAATCCGAGCTCTATCACAGTTGGCTATCCCAACAGACCTCAAGCAGATCCAGAAACTAACTGGATGCGTGGCTGCCTTAAGCCACTTTATCTCCCGCTTAGGAGAAAAGGCACTACCTCTTTATCGCCTTCTTCGATGCACCGAACACTTCGAGTGGATGGATGCGGCCATGGCCGGACTGGAATAAATAAAGGCACTCTTGGCCACAAAACCAGCCCTGACCACGCCAAATACTGGTGAGCCCATGCTATTATACATAGCCGCAACAAACCAAGTTGTAAGCGCAGAGCTCGTCGTCGAACGAGAAGCAGACGGACACAAGTTCCCGCTCCAAAAGCCGATATATTACGTGTCCACTGTCCTCACTCCATGCAAATCTCGGTACCCACACTATCAAAAGATAGCATACGTGGTCTTCATGGCATCCCGAAAACTACGACACTACTTTCAAGAGTGTTCGATCACGGTGGCCTCCGAAGTACCACTCAATGACATAATAAATAACCACGACACAATAGGCCAAATTGCTAAATGGGCTATTGAGCTCCTTCCGTTTGACATAACATACAAACCACGGCGGGCCATTAAGTCGCAAGTGCTGGCTGACTTCGTCGTCGAATGGACAGAAGCCGAACTCCCTAAAGAGTATGGCGCGTACTCAAATTGGATCATGCACTTCGACGACTCTAAAATGCTGGCTGGATTGGGAGCGGGTGTTGTCCTGACATCCCCCACCGGAGACATGGTCCAATACGTACTCCAAATATTATACACAGACTCCAACAATGCAGTCGAATACGAGGCTCTGTTGCATGGTCTTCGGATGGTAGTCTCCATGGGCATCTGACGCCTCGAACTGTGCAGGGACTCGAACCTCGCAATATCTCAGATAAATGGAGACTTTGATGCCAAGGATCCGAAAATGGCAGCTTATCGCAATGCCGTCCTTAAAATGTCAGCTCGGTTTGAGGGGTTCGAATTCCACCATGTGGTCAGAGAAAATAATCAAGCGGCCGATATCCTCGCCCGCATTGGCGCTAAACGCAACCCCGTCCCACCTAATATCTTCTTGGAAAGGCTGTTCAAGTTGTCCGTGGTATGGGAACGGGAGTCCGGCAATATTAGTCTGGCTCCAAACACAACCCTAGATTCTGAACCATCTGACGTAATCGGAGGCTCTGCCACCAAAATAACACCTTCGGCCCACGAAATCATGGTTGTCATCGCCCTGTGGACCAAGCCCTTCTTGGCCTACCTAAATAGGCAAGAGCTCCCCGAAGACCAAAATGAGGCACGTTGTATTGTGTGACGCTCTAAGGCCTACAAAGTCCATGAAGGAGAGCTCTACAAGAAGAGCACCACCGGAGTGCTCCAACGATGCATCTCCGAAGAGGAAGGGCGGCAGCCCTTAGCCGAAATCCATTCCGGACTCGGCGGGCACCACGCTGCAGCCCGGGCACTCGTAAGCAAGGCCTTTCGGACAGGTTTTTACTGGCCGACAGCCCTGGCAGATGCACAGGACCTTGTCCAACATTGCGTTGGTTGCCAACTATTTGCCAATCAGAGCCATATGCCCCCTACCGCTCTCCAAACAATCCCCATAACTTGGCCCTTCGTGGTCTGGGGGCTGGACATGGTGGGACCCCTTAAAGGGGGAAGCCATAAGAAAAAATATTTATTGGTCATGGTGGACAAGTTCACCAAATGGATAGAAGCCAAACCAGTTAAAACGAACGAATCCAGACCAGTGATAGACTTCATATCAGGGGTTGTACACCGTTATGGTGTCCCCCACAGCATCATCACTGACAATGGCTTGAATTTTCAGCCGATGAGGTGAAAACTTGGTGTGGCAAAATGGGCATCAAGCTCGACTACGCCTCTGTCTATCACCCCCAAACAAACGGTCAAGTCGAACGTGCAAATGTTCTCATCATGAGCGGCATCAAACCCAGACTAGTGCAATCCTTGAAGGAATCAGACACACATTGGGTCGAGGAGCTCGACTCCGTACTCTAGGGACTGCGGACCACGCTGAATCGTACCACCGGATACACACCATTTTTTATGGTGTACGGCGCAGAAGCAGTGCTACCCTGCGACATAATCCATGACTCACCTCGCGTGCACATGTACGAAGAGAAGGAAGCCGAACTAGATCAGCAGGACAACTTAGATGCTTTGGAGGAGGAGCATGACGTTGCAAAAGCTCGTTCCGCATTCTATCAGCAACAAGATCGAAGGTATCAAAGCAGAGAAGTACGGGCCAAAACTTATAACGTTGGCAAACTAGTTCTACACCTCCCTGAGAAGAAGAAGGACAAGCTCAAACCCAAGTGGGAGGGTCCCTTCATCATTGATAAAGTTCTCACCGGAGGAGCATATCGTCTTCGCAGCGCATCTGATAACAGACTTGAGCTGAACCCATGGAACGCGGCCAAACTCCGAAGATTCTATGCCTAGTGCCGAACTCAGTGTTCGTCTCCTTACCCCCGCTTCTTCAATTATGTTCTCTTTCTTCCTTTCTCGCCCTCTTTTCCCTTTTTATCCTACAACCTTAAAAACTGTATGGATGCCCTGATCACTCCGGCCGCACTATGCATGCACACTATACCTGGGGGCTTCCTATTCGGAAGCTAAATATAACTACCTTAATGGCTTCCTGCCAGCCACATATGCATTTTTCTCTCCATATGTGCCTTTTCTTCACCATTATATGCATTGATATGACTTAAGTTTTGGCCATGCTGGGTTGCCTGGCTCTTGTGTTTATGCCCTACATTCCCGTTAATTCAGCTAGGTCATAAGGGGAGCACCTCTGCGATTGTTACTGCCGGTTGAGCCGGATGTGTACCTCAGACTGGGTGAAGCCGAAAGCTAGCGTTCTTAAGGGAATATTCGGTCGGTGAACAAAAGATGTTCTCGTTCATTACAACGTAAATCCCCAAATGTTTTGTTTCCTGCGCTTCTGTTCGCAGTTTAGACATGCACATCGATGCATGCGCACCCAGTGAAAGGAACCCCTAACGGAACTATTCTCACTGGAAAGGAACCCCTAACGGAACTATTCTCGCTGGAAGATGTTTCTTACTATCCATGTAATATAACATAACTAGTTGGGTACTTGTCTGTTCACGCACTTATGACTCCTACGCCTGGTTTCCATGCATACCCCGGTTTTTCATAACTGCGAGGGTATTCGGATACACCCCGGACTGTCGGGTCCGGGGGCTGAAGCGAAAAGGTCCGCCATGACAAATGATTTTCAATCCGGCTAGGCACTACATAGGTCCATTTAATTACATAGTCACTTGGACTGGCTATATTCTTCCTCTATACCATCCAATAGGCTATCTAGCCTACAATCCTGTTGGGAGTACTTTGCAGCTAACGCTACTTGGTCATATACCAGACTAACGAGTATTTCTTGCCCATTTGACCCCACCGGTCCGACTTCGGCCATATGGTTCGGGTCAGCCTTGGCGTATCGCATCTTCACCATGGCCCAACCTTCCCTCGCACCTTCTCGGCAAGCTGATATCTTTCATAAACGGAAGCGCCGCCGTGCTCCTTTGAGCATCTCTACAGGCTCGCTCATGCCTCCTGGCACGGAAGAAGACGGCCACAAGGCCTGGGCAATACCCTGCATCACCTGCCGAGATCGCTCGTGCAGTTGTGACAGATCTTGCAGCAAATCACTTGCGGATCTAGGCATCTCCTCTCGAGGACGGCCCGTCAGCATACCTGCAGACACAACTCTGTTAATTCGCTTCCTCGTCGAACTGTTTTGCAGCTCGCTTGAAGCACTTACTATAAATGCCACGTCGAAGTCTCATGTTCTCCTTCACGGAGTCAGCAAGCTGAGCCCGAACATCTGCCAGTTCGACGCTTAGTTGGATATTGGCATCTTGGAGCTTATTTTTCTCTTGAATAGTCTGCCTCAGCACGCGTTCGCCCGCCTTCAGCTGACTTCGCAGATGTGGCTCATTATCTTCCACAATCTTTGGATTTTCTCCGGGATTGTCTATAGAATCTTTTGTTAGATTCATAAACCATGCCGAATTAATAACTGGTACCCATTCCTGCATATCCCTTTATGAAGGCAAGTATTACTAGAAGAGGCCTTTTTGGAATCCTCTTGTTCAGCAGCAGTGGCGTTTCAGCTGGGTCTTACATTCCTCCAGCTCTTGAGATAAATGGGTATTCTTCTCTATAAGAACATATGCATACAATGATCCTTAAATCAGTTGTGCCAACTGTTTCAAGTCTCAGGGGCTACTACTACACATCCTTATCAAATTTTCTTACCCGTATATCCTTCACATACTGGTCCGTTGCTCTGGCAAGTCCATCTTGAGCAGCGCAGATATATGCGTGTCCGGAATTGAAGGCATTAAACGCCTCTTCGGAAAAAATACCACCACGAAGTACGACCCGTCAGCGTCGGTGATTCATGGAGCTCTCCACTTCAGAATTTGTGGCGGAAAGCCTATCCGTATCCTCTGCATGAAGACAGTTCGGCGTTGTCCCCACATCAGCCTCCATCCGTGAGACCGGGTCAGGAATCCGGTTGCTTGAGGCATGGCCGGCAGGATCCTCGGATACAGTTCGGCGACTACTCTTTCTGCCAGGACATAGTTAAGATTGTCAAATCTCGGCAGAGATACACGGAGCAAGTTTTAATCGTACCTTTGCGCCGGTGTCTCATCCCTAACTACCTTCCTTTTTAGCCTGCCTTACCCAGGCGCCCTTTGCTGAGGAGCCCCCACGGGTTCAGCGCAGCGTCCTGATGGTTGTTTCTGTAAAGATGCAACACATGTGCATAAGGTGTGGCATAACGAAGGACTCCTTTTCAGAAGTTAAGACCTCAACTTTACTTACATGCGACACAGGAAGCAGTCCGGGATAATCCGCGATGATGGCCACTAAAGAGCCGCCACTGCTTGCCTGGTTGAATGTCCCATTGACAAACTCCACGGATATGTCCGGGTCTTCTTCAAGTCCAGGGTCGAGAGCCCGGCCGGGATCCTCTGGCTACGGAGATGGGCTGCTGAACTCTTTCACGACCTTTCTTAGTTCCTGCTTTGGAATAGCAGGGTAAATGATTATGACAAAGGAGGCAAAAATGGACAGAGTTGAGTAAAGGATGACAGCTTACCCAGCTCCGGGGGTTGTACATGGAAAATCCATCCCACGATTTAATGCGGAGGAACTCCTCTTCTTCTCCTTTATACAAATCAGACAGTATTCTCGCCAGAGCAGTGGCGGAGTCCGGACCTTTACGACCGCAACGGGAGGCGTCGTCTTCTCCATTGAAGTGCCACATGGGTTTCCCCCTATATTGAAGTGGCTGCACTCCCCGCATTATGCATATTGACATAACTTCGGTTATTGTCAGTCCTGATTTGGCCAGGGTTTATATCCTGCTCATCAGATAGAGGACTTCTCTATTATCTTCCTGGGGGCTCCGGGGGCGCCAGCTTTGGCGTTTCTTCAGTGGAGTATTGATAAACTCAGGAAGGCCTGTCCGGACTGGGTCCGGAAGGGGAACGTCATCAACGTAAAACCACTCCGAAGGCTAATCTTCGGACGCCTTCTTTGGAGTACCGGACAGGTATCCGGTCTGGGCGACGCGCCATATTTCGGCTCCGCCCACTTGATATATAGATCCTTCCTGGTTGCGGGGGACGAGGCAAAACAAACCTCTTCCATAGCTCGAAATGAGCTTCATAGCCCAGGAACAACTCGCAGAGGGCAACATAACCCGCGATGTGCAGTATGGAGGCGGGGTAAGATTATGCAACTGGAGGCCGTAGAACTCCAGGAGCACGCGGAGGAATGGTGGATTGGAAACCCGACTCCTCTTAACAGATATGGGATAAGGCATACCCGCTCCCCCCGAGATGGGTTAGGAAATCTCTCTCCTTGCTCCCCGCCATTATAGGTGGCTAGTCCGGATCGGACGGGGACCATGTATGCGGGCGAAAGGAACCCTTGGGTCTGCAGCTCTATTAGGCGGCTGTGAGGGACGGAACACTTTTCCCAATCCCCTGGTTTGGAGCTAGGGGAGCGAGAGGAAGAGCTACGGCGACCGGTCATGATGGGATGGCCTCTTTCAGACGCGTTCTACGTAATGCTTGCTCGGGGGAAGGTGGTGTGATTTGGATCTGAGGATCCCCGTCTCTTCAAATAGACGACTCGCTTACGGGATTAGGGTGGCAAATGTAAAAATGCCCCGGCCCCTCGTCTTTGCTCGACACATGGAGATGGTCATTATTGAAACACAGAAGCCGAGGAGTACAACATTGCTGGGAGGCCGGACACTGTTTGCTACGACGGGTACGCCGGATTCGAAGAAGAAACCGCCTTGCAATGCCGAAGACAATCTGCGCGCCGGACTCGTCATCATTGAAGCCTGGTTCGGGGGCTACTGAGGGAGTCCTGAATAAGGGGGTATCCGGACAGCCGGACTATATACTTTGGCCGGACTGTTGGACTATGAAGATACAAGATTGAAGACTTCGTCCCGTGTCCGGATGGGACTCTCCTTTGCGTGGAAGGCAAGCTTGGCGATCCAGATGATAGATCTCCTTCTTTATAACCGACTCTGTGTAACCCTAGCCCCCCCCCCCCTCCGGTGTCTATATAAACCGGAGGGTTTAGTCCGTAGGACAACACAATCATAATCATAGGCTAGCTCCTAGGGTTTAGCCTCTACGATCTTGTGGTAGATCAACTCTTGTAATACTTATATCATCAAGATCAATCAAGTAGGAAGTAGGGTATTACCTCCATCGAGAGGGCCCGAACCTGGGTAAACATCGTGTCCCCAGTCTCCTGTTACCATTAGTCTTAGACGCACAGTTCGGGACCCCCTACCCGAGATCCGCCGGTTTTGACACCGACAGCGGTGATGGCGACGGCTGGCGTGCTACGGCGGACGGTACGTGCGTGCGGACGGGTGCGATTAGCTGGCCTGGGGCACCGAAATTGGGCGGCGACGGCGAGGGGTGGGGCGGCCGGGTCTGCTGACTGTCGATGGGAGGAAGATGGAATGGCCAATGTGCCACCGACTGGCGGGCCAGGGGAGGACAAGGGCGGGCATCGCGCGCGTCCGTTTTGTGTCTGCGCTGACGCAAACGCGGCTCAAATTTGGGCCGAAAATGAGTCGAAAGCGGACAAAAACGAACATTTGTCCATTTTACTCCCACGCGTTGGGTCACGTTTTGTGTCCGTTTAGATTCAAACGTACGTCGGCGGACAATTTGGGGTGTGCGTTAGAGTTGGCCTGACTGTTCAAGTAGGAGGGAGGTGGAGGTGGTTCCCTTGTGGCTCTCCTGGCCCAAGTGCCAATTAAAGCGCGGCACATCGCACTCCAGCTCGCCCCGGCTACACAAGTACCAGTACCAGTACTAGTCATCTAAAAAAAGAAGTACTAGCACTAGTACTCCTCCTACAGTCCTACACTCCTACCACGATGCTACGCAGTCGATAGCCTCCGCGTCTCCCGAAAAGAAACCCAGCGCAGCGTGGCGTTGGCGTTGGCACCCGCTGGAAAGGAGAAATGGCAGCTTGCTAGGTGCAGTGGGCGACCGAGGACTGAAAGGCGACGGCGAGCGTGACCAGACGCTGCGGCGGATCGCCCGGGGCGGGGCGGGGAGCGAGCAAGTACGCCTGCGCCTGTACGTCCGCTTCGCCCGGCCACATGGCACAGGGAGGGGGCCGACTGTTTTCTCGTGCCGTGGCATTTCTTTTCCTTATTTCCTCCCTGGGACGGCGCGCGCGGTGGATGCCCATCGAAAGCGGCGTGGCCGGGGACCCCGTCGTCGTCCGCCCGCCCTGGCGGACTCGTCGCCCCGGCGTACTGTAGTGCAGACAGACCAACCACAAGATACGGTAGGAACGAAGGAAGGGGCCGAAAGTTACATAGCCTAGTAATTTTTCATCGGTTTTGCGCATCTGTTTTTTTTCCTTAACAACAACAGATTTTTACAACATTTTACAGAGAGTAGTGTGAAAGGTCTATCACTTGTCATGGCGAGGGCATCTCTCGCGGTACAAGGCCGTGTGTCTGAAGAAGAGAGACCTATACGCATCTGTTGTTCACCAACCGGGGCTGCAAAGTGCAAGCCGCATGCAGCGAGGGCTGCCCAGACGACTCAAAGACGTCGATGCCGTGCGTGCATGGGCGCGGCAGGCAGAGCAGAGCAGCAGGGCTCTGCTTTTGGTAAAACGATTGGCAAATCGGAAACGAGCTTGCATACTGGCAGTGCAGGCATGCGACCCGGCGAGCGGCGGACGCGTCACGTCCGGTGGCGAGATGGGACGGCCACGCCTCGTAGTCGAAGTCGCTCCCCCACGTCGCGTCGGAGTCGGAGCGCCACACCAGGCAGCGAGCGAATGATTGCGCCGTGGAACGTCGATGACAAGGCGTTGCGTGTGTGACAGATTTGCAGTAGAGGCGTATGATGTGGACCGTGCGGCCACGAGAGCACCGAGTGACAATTCAGCACGATGTTTTTTTTAAAAGACAGCTGAAGGCCCGAAAACCTCTGCCTGACAACAGGCGCACACGCACACGCACGCACCAGGTAACAACAACAGGCTTCGGCATGGACGCACAAATATTCCAGAGTCACTTCTCCATCCATCCATGTCTACAGGATCTAGGCGCCAAACGATAGCAGCAGCTGCTAATTAAGCGACGAAACCGCACGAGGCACTACAAGTAAACCGCACGCGACGCGTCCACCCAAAGACTACGAACGAGCCATGTCCCCATCGGCCATCGTCCACACATCAGGGAAGAAGTTGGTTGGCGGCGTCTTCTTATGTGGACAGGCACGAGGCGCTGTTGGCGTTGTTGCTGTTGTCGTCGCTGTATATGCTCTCGGCCATCTCCCAGATCTGCAGCACGTTGTCCTCCGCCACGCTGGCCACCACCCACTTCTCGCTGGGGTTCCACGACAGCTCCGAGATCTTGGCCGTGTGCCCGCCGTGGACGAAAAGCAGCTCCGGTGGCCCGTCGCCCGCGTCCTCGTCCGCCTGCTCCTCGCCGATCCTGAAGGTGATGGACAGCATATGACAAAATTCAGCCACAAATCGCACCGGAAGATAGCATATCTGTCAAGTCACAAAGCTCTCAAAGGCAGTCCAATGAGCAACCAGCTGCTCGTCTTTTGTCCAGATAGTGACCGTAGATGCATGTGTTAGCAATTTATTTACAGAGGCTAAAAAATTCAAGTTGCTTATAAGGTCATAGCAGCCATCTCTTTTTTTGTCAATCTTGGAAGGATTCATGAGTAACTATGAGCATGCCAGCAACAAACATCAGATGCAGCTGCAAATGTAAGATAGAATATGGGAGTACCTGCTAACGTCCCATATCATCACCCTTTTGTCTGCAGCATGGGATGCTAATACAGTCTCCATGTTTGGATTCCACTCAACCTGGAAAACCTCGCCCCTGCACGTGCAAATTGCGCAACACAACAACATCAGATGCGTCAGAGCATAGCAGCAAAACTGAAGAATAGCAGGTAGACTGACCAATAAGAAACATAGATAGAGTTGTCTCAATAAAGAGAAGAGAAGAACTGACTGCAGCAAATAGGTAAGAAGACGAAACAAAATATACATACTCATGGTTGTCGAAAGCATGCAAGCTTCTAGATAGTTTTCGCTGGTCAAACAGCTTAATAGTTCCATCACCAGATGCTGTAGCCAAGATCCATTCATTAAATGGATTGAAGGACAGAGAGTTAACCTGACAAAGTGATCATATACATCATGATGAGAATACTGAAATAAGGAACATATATTTACACAGAAACAAACTGTAGGTGCTAGCATAACCATTGATATTTTCTATTCACCATGCAGAGTCACATATTACCAAGATTTTGTCATTTTCTAACTCAAAGTCACAAACATGAAACAATCACACAAGCAAACTTCAGTACAGTAGCTACAATCACACAAGCAAACTGATGATGTACCAACTAAAAAAACCATCTGCTGGTGAAATTTTTGAAAGAAGCCAGACACAAGGAATAAGTATATCATTGCAACTTTAGAAAACATGCTTCACATACCACTCCGGTACATAAAGCAAAGGTCTTGCTTACTAAAAAAATGAGTATAGTGCAGCTATGTTCCCCTCGACACAGAAAAACATTTAGCTCAGTAGCTCTTGATCAAAGCATGCTAACTTCCTTTTAATGAGCACCTATAGGTTGTTCCTGTTTGTTCATATGCAAGTCCCACGTCATGAGCTTGCAGTCGTCACTAAGAGACCCAAATAGGTTTCATCTTTTTCAGTAAGGATGCTTCCACAAAGAAAAGGTCTTCCCACTATAGTAAAAGTTGAGCTTAGAAGAAACTGTAGTACTGCAGCTATACTCCACTCAGACACAGAAAAACATTTAGCTCAGCAAAAAAGTGAGTATAGAACAAACTGTAGTACTGCAGCTATGGCCCCCTCAACATAGAAAAACATTTAGCTCAACAACTATCAATTAAAGCATGCTTACTTCCTTTTGGTGCGCAACTATAGATTGTTCTGGTTTGTTCGTACGCAGGTCCCACATCATGAACTTGCAGTCATCGCCAACAGATCCAAATAGGTTTTCATCCTTAAGGTGCCAAGCAACATCTTCAACAACATCCTCATGAGCCTGCAAAAACATAAAATTTGACTAGATGTTTAACACTGCCAGCCTTGCTTACATACTCATGATTGTGAAGATTGTCATATCCAAAAATAAACACCCATGCCCTCTTATGTCGCATCTGTAAAACAGAACCATGCAATTGCGATTTTGGATTTTGGACAAGTAAGACAAGCACGGAAGTAATGAGGTAGCTTAAGAAATCATGATTGTGACATCATATCCAAAAAAAGTGGATCCAGGCATAACAGTTACACAAGTCCCGTTTCCACTTGTGGTCATGTTCACAGATGTATGTTTTTACTGACAACAGAAGCGTTGTCAAAAATAATATGACTAATAAGGATGGGGAGCTATGATGCTCCGGCTGGAGAATGGCTGATGGAAGTCATACTTCCATGCTGGGGTTCAGTTACTTTGGTATGCTTCTCAGTGTTCAGCTGATGCTGGTCTTTGTAATGAGCAAGTACTTTGTAATAATGGTTTCTGAACCTGTCGTTTAAGTTTAAGCTGCTGTAGTTGTTTTTTGAGTAAGCTCGGTACTGAACTGTATGGCTTGTGATTGGAGGCTGATCTGGGGTGAAGAAACTCATTTTATTTGAAAATAAGTAGGACTATAGCAATTTTAACATGCTAGCCAAATGATGCAATACTCAGCACCTACTTGCTTCAAAAAAGGAAAAGGTCTCCAGCCTCCACATTAATTTTTTAAAGGCATGTAGTCAACTGAGTAAGTCTTTTCAAATAATAGAAAATTGTGTTTTCACCATCCAGCTAAAACAGTATTTTTCATAGTATGAAAGCACTGCAAACAGCAAATAAATTTATTCAAGTCTAATCTTCATATTAAAGCACCATACAGAAGTGATGAATTATAGTGGCAACCAAGCCAATGGAGGATCTAGGATTTTGAAACAGGGTGTTCCACCTTACAAAAAAGTTGGATAACAAATATGGCATGCCAATGGACTAATTGATTTACCAATAGCACAATAGAAATAGATCAATTTGGGCATACAAATATATTAAAATTCTCAATAGTCTGAATTTTGCATCCTAATTGGACAATGTCACAATGGAGACAGAAAGGCCAAATGAATCAATAATCATAATTGGACAATGTCAAAACGCACACAGCAAACCCTAATTATAATGAATAATCAATAAAGAACTAAGATGTAATCAACAAGAAATTTTCAAATGGGACGCCATTGAGGTCTGAGGACAACCAAGCTGCGTCAGGCTGCTGGACAGTGGACTGCTAGTCGCTGCACACTGCCGGACACCGGGCTGCGGGCGGCTCCTGGCCTCCTGGGCATAAAGCGCCCGTCCGCTCAAGCCGCGGCGTTCGGAGACGGCCAGGAGGCAGGCGTCGAGTAGAGATCCGGAGCGCAGACCATAGAGGGAATCAGAGTTGGGAGTCAGGACGCGGTGCGGCTGTGCGTGCACGTGGGTCGGGACGAGTAGGCTGGCAAGTGCTTGGTAGGCTTTTATTATTTTTGTCCCACCCGTATGTATATATTAGACAGACTGACCCAAAATCCCAGGGTGGGCTCACCCTGTCCACCCCCCTGAACCAAGCTGATGGTATTCTATTTTAATTGCTTAATAAGAACTGTGAGACATTTGTCGAGATCATGCATTCTCATGTTATCGCGACGGTTGGTTAATCTGATGTCAGGAGAGACCACATCTTTGATTCCAAATGAAGTGTGACTTGATGAGTAATAACAGGAAGAACACATCTCTGGCCGGACACAAATTGCTATTTTATAAGTAAAATGACATAATAAACGTTTCTGGTGCAAGATTGATGTGCCTAGCCTGGTTAGCCTCCATATATGGAATAAACGAGTATATCAGGGGGTGTTTCAATATATTAGGTTTGCAGACAGTAGACAAAACGGTGAATGAAGTGGCGACTTCGACTAAATTTGCTCATCCATTCAGGGAGATTCAGTTGCATTTCATCATATTATCCTTTCACATATACTGGTCTGGGTATAGAAAACGAAGGACGGCATAATTTGTGGTTGATTTCTTGGCATTGTTACGACTTATGAGTTATGAGTTGAGTGCTTCGGGTATCCACAGGTCTTATGAAGGCAGAAGTGTTAACTTTGAGTAATTTGTAATAATGGTTTATGAAACTGTCATTTTAGTGATAGCTGCTCCCACGCAAAAACAAACAAACTTAGTGTTAGCTGCTGTAGTAATTTTTGAGTAAGCTAGGTCCTGAACTATAAGGCTTGTGGTTGGAGGGTGATCTGGGGCCAAGAAGCTCATTTCATTTGAAAGCAAAAAAGAAGTACGACTGTAGCAATATTAGCATTCTAGGCAAATGACGCAATGCTCATCAGCTACTTGCTAAAAAAGGAAAAAGGTCTCCAGCCTCTGCATTATTATTTTTGAAAGCAGGTACTCAACTCAGCATGTCTTTCTAAATAATAGAAAACTATGTTTTCTACCATCCAGCTGAAACATTAATTTTCCTAGTATGAAACCACGGCAAACAGCGAACAAGTTTATTTCAAGTTCAGTCTTCAAAATAGAGCACCATACAGAAGTGATGAATTGTGGTGGCAACCAAGGTGACGATATTTTGTTCTAATTGCTTAAGAGGAACCATGAGGCTTTTATTGTTATTATGTGCTCTCATGTTATCGCAATGGTTGGTTAACCTGATGTCAGAAGACAGCACTTCTTTGAGTCCAAATGAATCATGAATTGATGAATAATAACAGAAGGAGCACATCGTTTGCCCAACACAAATTGCTATTTAGAACATCAAATCAGACAAATCTTGTTGCCAATATGCCTGAAAAGTGAAGAAAAATAACATACAGAACGTTCCTGTGCAAGATTGATGTATCTAGCCTGCTTAGCCACCATATATGGAAGAATTGTGTGTATCAGAGGAAGTTCCAATATATCAGGTTTGTAGACACTGAATGTTATCATCCTTTCAGGACTTTCGGTTGGATTTCATTATATTATTATCTTTTCACATTCGGTGACCTCGACTGAATGTGCTCTGGGTAATGGAAAACGAAGGACAACATAATTTGTGGTAGGTTTCTTGCATTGTTATGACTGAGTCGAGTGCTTCGGGTATCCGCACTTCTTATGAAGGCAGAAGTGTTGATCACTTCTGCTTCCTACACTAGGATCACAGTATATACTACACTATTCGAAGGTTGCGAACCTAACACGCATAATACAATCATACATGGAAAACAAGATAAATGCGGGGAACAGGAAACGGCACAGGAGCATACGTCGGGACATTACCTCAAACACCTGCTGCGCGTCCAGAACCGGGGCTCCATTCCCGGCCTTGAGATCCCACAGGCAAATCTTCTTATCATACGAGCCGCTCAGCAGGAACCCCTCCTTCGTGGCGCTCCACGCCAGCCCATACCCCTCCGCGCCATGGCCCCTGAGCACGACATCCGCGCCGCCCTTCTCACCGTCCTCCCCGAGGTGGTACACGTGCACCTCATCGACGCAGGTCTTGGTGGCCACGGTGTACGGCCGCTGCGGCATGCACCGGGCGCGGTTGACCTCGCCCTGATGCGGCGCCGAGCGGCCGATGGACACGGACGGGGCCGGGACGGCGCGGTCCTCGGCGGCGGCCGCGGCGGCCAGGCGCGGCGGGAGCGGGAGCACGGCGTCGACGAGCATGAGGTGGTTGGCGGAGTCGTCGGAGGCGTGGGTGCCGAGGACGAGGCGGTGGGAGCGGGCGGAGGCCGGCGACCCCGAGGGGAGCCACTGGACGGTGAGCGAGGGCCACTCGAGCGGGTGGGACATGACGAGGTCGTAGAGCACCGGCGCGTTCTTCTTCCAGTTGAGGTACTCCTCCATCTCCATGGCGGCGGCCGCCGCTACGGCCTGGAAGGAGGAGCCGGAGCCGCCGTCCATTGCTGATTTACTCTGCGCGGGAAAGTGGAGAGTGGAGGCGGCCAACTGCTGCTCTCCCGCCAAAATGATCGGTGGGAGGAAGCCGAGGGTTTCAAGGCGAGGTTTTATTGCGGATTAGATGGGCTTGTTGGGCTGACAAGCCTGACTATATGCAAGTCATCAAGCCCAGATCTCTCTAAAAAGAAAGTCATCAAGCCCAGATTCACTCTAGGCCCAGGATCCCACTAAGAGGACCTCATCTGCCTAATAGCCCGGCTAGTCCACGAGCCTCTCCTCGCGTTGGATTCCTCGATCTGCCGCCGCCGCCGCCGCGATGATGCAGTCGCACATGCCGTCGCCGGCGAGGCTGGGGGTGACCGCCTCGTCGCCGTCGCTCCCGCCCAACCAGTCTCCCGCGAACCCCACCTCCTCGCCGCCGCAGCAGGCCAACCCGCCGCCCGCGAGCGCGGCCGCGTCCGCGGCCGGAGCCGCGGTCCCAACCCTAACCACCTCGCCGGCGCTGCTCCCGCTCCTGCCGCCGCTCCCGCGCGCGCAGTCGCTGCTCCACCTCATCTCATCCCTCGCCTCCAACCTCTTCGAGCTCGCGCCCAACCGCGCCGCCTGGATCTCGTCGTATCGGGGCTCGCTCCCCAACTTCCTCGCGTCGTCGTCGGCGTCCGCGGCGCCTACGCCGCTGCCGGCCCCGGTCTCCACCACCAAGGAGGCCATGTCGATGCTCACCTCCCTCCAGACGCAGCTCTTCGAGACCGTCGCCGAGCTGCAGGAGACCCTCGACCTGCAGGACGCGCGCGCCAAGCTCGCTCGCGAGGCGCGCGCCAAGGACGCTTCGCTGCTCGCCTTCGCGAAGAAGCTGCGTGAGGCCCACCACGTGCTCGACCGCCTCGTCGACGACTACGCCGACTACCGCCGCGATCCCAAGCGCCCGCGCGGCGCTGCCGCTGTCGACGAGCCCGAGCCGGTGTTGCACGGCGACTTCGGCGCGTCCCTCCACTCCAAGCTCAAGCTGGACGACATCTTGACCTATGCGCATCGCATAAGCTACACGACCTTTGCGCCGCCGGAGCATGGTGCTGGGCTGCCTCTGAGGGGTGCATTGCCGCCTGCACCACAGGATAACGAGCTGCGGATGTCGCAGCTGTATCAGTTTGCTGATTTGGATGTTGGGGTGCCCAAGAAACCCCTGGAAACAAAGGAGGGGGTCACAGCAGAGATGGAGTCCATGCCACTATTCGAGCTACCGGTGGAAGAGCCTCCACGGCCATCTATGCTACCAATCACAGTGCCACCAGGTTGGCAGAAAGGTTTGCCTGCTCTGCTTCCTGATATTCCAGTGCCGCCACCTGGATGGAAGCCTGGGGACCCGATCGAGCTTGGTGGCATCATTCCTGCTGTCAAGCCTGAGGAACAACGACCCAGTGTACCGATTCCTGTTGGGGTGCAGCCAATGGTGCCAAGGGCCCAAGAGCCAATACAGGTCGCAGCTGTGAACCTTGACATTATCAGTTCTAGCAGCGATGAGTACAGTAGCGACGTCGGGAGCTCAGATGAAGACGATGAGGACTAATGCTTTTGTAAGCTCGACCATTTCATCATTTGTGTGTTTCCATATCCAGTGTAGCTCATTTTAGTGTAAGCTTTGGCTAGTATTGTGTCATGTGCTTGTCTGTTTAAACTGCTGCAACAGAAAATCTATTCGAATAATAGATTTGACTTAAATTTGTGCTAGTTTAGTACAGCAGTCACTATATCACTTTCTGTGATCTAGTGATATGCACACTCGTGCGTATTCGAGAAAAAAATAGATCACTTTCTGTGATAAATACAGCCAGTCTAAATGTTCAATTTTCTTGACCTTTGTTCAAAAAGAAAAACTTCATTCACTATGAGGTTTGACTTAAACTTGTGCCAGTCTAGTATACCAGTCACTGGACCACTTGCTGTGATAAATACAGCCAATCTTGACTGTGTTCAGTTTCCTTAACCTTTGTAGTTCAAGACGTTCAGTTTACTTGACCTTTGTAGTTCAAGATGTTCAGTTCCCTTGACCTTTGCAACCATTGTTAACCCAAAACCTGGCTTCTATTACGGATGATAAATGTCATGAATTTAATGTTTTAGTTCATCATTGTAGGTTTCAGTTGTAATTGCCTGCTAGTGTAGTCGTTGTCTAAGTTTTTTTTTTTTGAGTAAATCATTCCGTGTTTATGGTGTGTGCACTTTGGACTTTGGAGTGATTGCCTTCGTTAATGGCGTGTTATCCCATTCCCATATGCCTAATATCATCCTTTACATGATTCCTCTCCATCTTTGATTGCTGTAATATATAGCGACTTCACATGGTTTATTATGCCGTTGTGCCCCCTAGTAGGGTGGGCATTTGGTTAAAGTGAAAGTTAGGTTCAGCTTATTTGAGATTTGGTTTTCTATAATCGGGGACTGAGATAACCACTGAAAATAGAAGGAAAAGTGGAAATATCAAAATACTAGGTGCAATCAAATGTAACCATGTAAAGCGCCGCTGGATAATAAATTGGGGTGGTGGTAAAGTTTGCCTTCTGTTATAAACGTCAAACACTTCTAAAAATATATGCAAGATAATTTCCCTTTCAGCTGGCAAATGCGTTAAATGCATGTACCCATCAGCACTCGGTATCTCTGTGTTCTTGACATACAAAAACTATGCGTGTGTGAAATCTTGAAGTAAAATACCCCCTCCGTAAAGAAATATAAGAGCGTTTAGGTCACTACTTTAGTGATCTAAACGCTCTTATATTTCTTTACTTAGGGAGTACCAGTCATTTTTATTTTCTTTCCAGTAAAAAATATCTTGAAGTAAAATGGCTTATATTGTGTTACGATTGTTTGTAAAGATCTAGGAGCAGTTGGCCACCTGCACAATATGCTCGCTATCTCTGTAGCAATACAAAATTAAACCGAACAACTTCTGATTAAACTGACTTACATTGAACTGGATTACAAGTTTTGTTTGCACATCAGAAGTCTTGCAGTAACTATATAATCCCTCCGTCCCGAATTACTTGTCTTAGATTTGTCTAGATACAGATGTATCTAGAAACGACGGAGGTAATAGAATGGAAGATGGTAAGAATATTTCTATATTAACAAATATGATCATATGTGAACTTGATATGTTTTGTTTGTGCCAATACGCTGCTACACACCATAGATTTATATCATATCCATAAAGCGTATGGACCTCAACTGAATAGCGCCTCCGCTGAATAGTACCTCCAATACTTCAGTTACTTAACACTTGCATACTGGAAAGATGCACGAGAAACTTGCCTTTTATTGTCAGCTACTCTTTCAAAGCATCTCCAATTTGCATGTGGTTTATTGGAGTTTCCTTTGAGCATGAAACTCCAATGTGCTGAATTGAAGTGGTGCAAGGCTGCAAGCAATTGATATATCTCTTTTCCTGCCAGGGTTTGAGGTGTTTGCTTCTACTCCATCTTTGTCCTCTGATAACAACTGGTGGTCCACAACATTGATCGTTCTGTCTGGAACTGGAAGTGCCATTTGGACATGCTTGTAAAGGCCTAGAGCTTCTCCCCGTCTGTTGGTCAACAGTACCCCATAGCTGCCTGTACACATCACCTAGGATGAAACTTTGTTGCGCAAACCTTACTCTGCAAACATCATAATAAAAGAATTAGAAGCACTGAACATGTTTACAAGCTGAAGACAGTTGTTAAAACGTACTTACATGATGGGGTGTACGTCATATCTCCGCGCGCGCTGGAGCAGCATAGCCAATTGTTCCACTTATTGTAAGCCCAGCCACTTGATTTCTCTAAACAGCCGCTTGATTCTTTATGCATGTATACCTGGAGCAACCATGTCACACTATCAAGGAGAATGTTGCTTGGCTTGAGATCACAGTGAATAATTGGCAATGGCATGTGTTGGTGAAGATACTCAAGTGCAGATGCCACATCGATGGCGATGCTGAGCCTTCCGATGAGATTTAGCACCTTGTCTTATCATTTTCCTCGGGAAACGTTTAGAGCCGGTGCGCAGGCCGAAGCGCTCGGCCGGACGCACGCCAGCCATGAGATCCTCCACGATCGTGCGTCGCCCACTTCCGCCGAACCAACCTTTTTTTTTTCCTTACGGGCCCGCAATCACTTCTTATCCATTCACACATTTTTCTCGCTTTCCCACCATGGCCTTCGTCTTCCTCACGCTCTCCCGCAAACAGCCCGCGCTCCTCCGCCATGGCCCTCGTCGGCCCTAGCTCCGCCCACCCTTGAGGACCCTCACCAAAGCTGCTCTATCCCTAAGCACGCACACCCTTATGCATCCCTGCTCCATTTGTTGCCTGTGCTGGGCGGGAAACGGCTGCGTGCAACCATGGTTGCTACAAACGACGAGCTCGGGCGACACTGGTGCACGGCCGGCGAGAAACTGATTCAACTGACGTCGCGAGGGGGGGTGTTGTGACCGTTGATGTGAGATGCTGGAACAGGCGACAAGGAGCTGCTACCCGCAGCAGAATTTGATACAACCAAATACAGCGAGAGCATGACCCACGAAAGGCGGCGACATAGTTTTTGATGCAAACTTCACCGTTTTTGCTACTACCGATGTCTGCAATTGCTACCACTTTGCTACATCCTTCACGATGATGCCGCGACCCCGACGACGGCGACGACGTTTTTTTGCTGCAACCGCCTATGGAAAAAGCTACCACCGAAGAGTTTTTGCTACAAACAATGTGGATTAGCTGTGACCCGGGTCGGCGGCCACGACATTTTGCTGCAACCGTTGTCGGTTTTTGCTACTACCGGCGTCGTTGTTTGCTACATGCTTCACAACTTAGCTACGACGTGCGACGATGGCGGCGGCGTTTTTGGTACAACCGCCGCTGGATTTTGCTACATCCGTTCATGGATTAGCTGCAACCCGCGATGGGGGCGACGACGTTTTGTTGCAACTGTACTTCGATTTCGCTACCACCAGCGAAAACTTTTGCTACATCCATTTAAATAGAGTTTATTGACAGCCATCGTTCGTTTGACCCTGCAAGCGCGTCGACGGGTGGAAAAAAGCTTCAACCAGCGTGAGGAAAAGCTTCAACCAGCATGAGGAAAAGCTTCCACTGGGTGCGAGCAGCAACACTGAGTGATGCGGCGGGAGGCATGGTGGTGTGGCGACGGCCGTGCTACGACGACGTCGGCTAGGTGCTGCAACGACAGATACATCAAGCTTTTGCTACGACGGTGTCGTTTTGCTACGAGTGGAGGCGAGGAACCGGCGAGGATGGGGATGCGATGGCGACCACCACCGGCGAGGGCGGCGTCCTATGAAACCGGCGGAGTCAGCCGGCGGCAACGAGGGCGGCGGCTGGCAGCGACGGGCAGCGCGACGTTGACGGCCGGCGAGTTGGCTTACCTATTTAGGAACAGGGGCTGCTCGGTGTTAGAAGGGAGAGAGAGGATTGGTGAAATTGTTGTTGTATTGCTTGAGCCTCGTGGGCATACATATATGAGTACAATGATCTACTTGGAGTACAAGACAAGCCAGAACAAATCCTAGTCTATCTCGTCTTTCCTAGTAAACATTATACTCAACATCCCCCCGCAGTCACAACGGTAGCGACGCAGACAGTGAGACTGGAGAAGAATCCGAAGGCAAGCCGACGGACACCCCCCCACAGTCATAACGGTCGGCGCATCGCGGAGTCGTGGCTGGAGTGGCAACCGACGAGGTTGCTCAAGCAAGGCGATAGCCCTTTGTGCTGTTTGTCGAGGTAGTCGAGAGCGTGGGTGGTGGAGCCGTGGTCGAGGTAGCCGTGCGAAGAATGCCGTGGTCGATGTCGAGTCAGGGTAGCCGGTGTCGAGAAAGTCGCCGTGGAGCCGCAGGCGCAAGGAGGCGCCGAGTTAGTCGTGGGTGCAGTGGTGTCGAAGTAGTGATGCGCCAGGAAGTAGATGATGTTGACGACGCGTCGCGCCGGGGTTGCCAACCCTGGGGACACATCGTAGACGAAGGCATGCGTCGGTGTTGCCAGCACCGGGCATGCGTAGACGGGTGAAGACGAAGTTGACGAAGCGTCGCACCAGGCTTGCCGGGCCCGGGGACACGTCGTGGACGAAGGCACGCGATGGTGTTGCCAGCATCGGGCATGCGTAGACAGGGACCTGCACGAGCTGTACGCCATGTCGAAGAAGTCGGAGAGGCCAGCAGAGAAGGACTCGACGACGGTTGCGGCGCCAATCGGCATGGGGGCCAATGTCGCCCGCGGTTATCGGAGTAGATGAAGCGGTCGGGGTAGATGACGACGACGCTGGCGACGGGCTGGTGCTGGACGAAGACGAAGGAGGTGGACGGGCGGCTGCGGCGGCTATGGGGGTAGCGGCGGCAGCTACAAAAGAAGAGCGGCGGCGGCGGCGGCTAGGTTAGGAGCGCGGCGGCGGTGCTCGAAGTAGGCGAAGAACCCGACAGCGTGACGAAGACCGGCGCGGACGGTGGCGTTCCCGCACCAAAGAAGGTGGTGCGGCGCATGCCACAGGAAGTCGACGCGCGGGGACGGCGGTGGACAACGGGCCGCGGCGCTACAGCCCGACGGGGCGACGCAGCGGCGGCGGGCAGGTCGGGGTGACGACGGAAGACTTCGGGACGGTCGCAGGGACCGCGGGCCGTGGTGCTACAGCCCGAAGGGGCGGCACAGCGACGGAGCGCGAGTGGTGCAACCGCGTGGACGGCCTCGAGACGGCGGCGTGGACCGCGTGCCACGCTCGCTACGGCCCGACGGGGCAACGCAGCGGCGGCGGGAGGGTCGATGCAGCCACGAGGACGGCCTCGGGGCGGCGGTAGACCGCGGGCCGCGGCACTACGGCCCGAAGGGGCGACGCAGCGGTGACGCGGGTCGGTGCAGCCGGGAGAAGAACCATGGGGCGGCGGCGCTGCGGCCCGACGGGGCGACGCAGCGGCAGCCCGTTGCTCGATCGGCGGAGGGGCGCGCTGAACTCGGAGACGATCTTCACGGGACCTACGGAGGCGCCCGTAACTGACGGGCCAGGTCGGTCGTGCGGCGTAGATGAGGCGGATCGCGGCGGCGAGCGGGTGATCAAGCCGATCGCGCGCGAGGTCGGGGACGCCGCTCGATGGAGGCGTGGTGGCGGCGGAGTCTGAGATGAAGCTGGCGGCGGCGGGCGGCAGGGCGGCTATGATTGACCGCCGCATGGCGTGAGGCCGCCGGGTCGGAGTGATGCAGGAGTCCCGGTCGGAGCAGGCGGTGACGGCCAGCATAGATCGACGGGCGGGCCGGCGCGCGGACGACGGCCTTGAGGGCTGCCTGTCACGCGAGGCCGCCGGGTCGGTGAAGTAGCCGGCCGGTTGCGCCGACGTCGGAGTAGAGGCGTGAGGTGTCGACGGCGGCGGTGGGCGACGCAAACCGATCAAGAAAAGATCGGAAAATCAAAAAGTAGACGCCGATCAAAACGACCGGCGAGAGAGAAAAACCCGGATCAAAGGATCGGGAAAAAGACTCTCTAGGGCAGCCGGCCAACACGGCCGGCGGACGAACCCTAGGTACGGGCAGCGCGGCCCCCGGCGGCGGTCATGGAGGTCGACCGCCCCGGGGGCGGCGTGCAAGTGCGGAAGCGGCGGCGGCTAGGGTTTAGGATCGACTTGCGATAGATACCATGTTAGAAGGGAGAGAGAGGATTGGTGGAATTGTTGTTGTATTGCTTGAGCCTCGTGGGCATACATATAGGAGTACAATGATGTACTTGAAGTACAAGACAAGCCAGAACAAATCCTAATCTATCTCGTCTTTCCTAATAAACATTATACTCAGCACTCGGGATGAACTCGACAGGCAGTTTTTTAGTAGCGAAACAGTTGGGAAAGAAGGAATCGTGCGGCTGTTATAAACTGAATCGTACGTGCGTGGTTAGACCGGCCAAACTTTCAGTCAGCGGACCGGCGTGTATCACTCGCCATTTTCCTCGGCAAGCTCATGTATTCATTGGTCCAAATTTCCATTCGGTAGAAATTCAAACAAAAGAGCTTTGAAATCCTGGCTGTGGAAAGCCATACTTGAGCAGACTGTCAAGATCTTCACAAGGTTTCGATGCCGAACACAACTTAGGGTCTCGCATTCTGCAAGAAAACTTTGAGATGCGCTACGTTGTTGCAGATTGAACACTTTGACAGCAACAATGACCTGCTGGCCATGGATCACCATTCTTCCCTTGTACACCGAGCCGAGGCTTCCTACTCCGATGAGGTTCTCAGAAGCAAAACCATTTGTTGCATTGGCTAATTCAGCATAAGATACTCTGACATGTAAATCATTGACGAGTGATGAGTCTGTGTTAGCTTGGTGTGGCTTGCTCCTCCTGCTGTACCAGCAAGCAAACATTGCTACAAGGACGATATGCAATAGGAGTCCACTGCTTATGGAGATTGTCATGATATGCTTCAAAGGCCGTTTCTTGGAGGCGTTGGTGGAACACGGAGGCAACTTCGTTCCAGGGATGCCCCCGCACAGTCCTTCATTTCCCTGAATTGCGGTTGAGTTTGCATCGAAGAAATATCCCCTCTTTCGGGACCTCACCTATAAAGTTGTTGAACGACAGGTTCAAACTACCAAGGCCTGTCATACTGCCAAGAAACTCAGGAATTTCTCCAGACAAATTGTTATGTGAAAGATCAAGTATTTCAAGGCCTTCCAGCTGCCCCACCGATGCCGGTATTTTTTTAGAGCATAAGGGGATTTTTAGCCCCCGGTTCCATTAAAGGATGAAACCACAGAGTCTTACATCACACTCCCCACTGGAGCATGTCTCGCATATCAGTTCAACATAGTAACGAAAAACCTAACTGCATTGGCCTCCAGCCTCTCTAATTAAGATTTTATATTACATTAAAAGACGGGCTTCTTAAGAAACATCAATAGCTCCCAGGTATCATCTCCAGATCAGTTCCATTGGAGGAGCAACATTCCACCTTGAAGGAAGTTTCCTTGCGTCTTTAAGAATTGCAGGCTTTGGGAATCACCAATAGATGCAGGAATCTCACCAGAAAATTGATTATCAGATAAATCAATGTCTGTAATGTGCTTCAAGCTACCGATCTCCAATGGCAACAATCCACTAAACAAGTTGCCTTGGAAGTACGGAGTTAGAGCACCGCCAACCTGCCGATGCAAATGGACGTGTGTTTTGCCCGCTTTGGGTCGGCGTTTTGAGTGGCGTCCGGCCCGTCCGCATGCTGGTCAGCGCGCCCAACACGCCGATGCATTTTTCATTCGCATGGCCGGTATGGCCATATTTTTGGCACAATTTTTTCATCCATATCAAATATTGCCCAAAGTTTAAATCACAACAAAATAAAAATCTCGTCGTTTTTACAACCAAATAAAAATCTTATAATTTATAAACCAAATAAAATTTAAATTGTCATAAATACATCGAAAAGAAAACGGGCCGATACATCTAATGGTTTGGTTGCCAAGGTGAGCGCACATACGGGCCGTCAGCCCACCAACTAGCATACGGGACGCTTAGATCGTTTTTCTCTCGTCCCTAGTGGTTGGAATCCTAGCCGCCGCCAAGAGAGGCCATCTTTCAGCGTTGTCCTCTGGCAGCTCCCCTCCACTGGCGACCTTGGTCGTTGGTGGTGAGGGGGTCGCCGGATCCACGCGCATCGATCGTTTTTACTCCCTTATAGTCTAGGTTTTTAATTTGTTCATCGTCTTGGCTTCGGCAGCGACGATGGCGGCGCTGAATAAAGATTCTTCGGATCCTTCCCTGACGAGGCCATCGGTCCTATGGTTGGGGATGGATTTGGGAACCAGTCTGTTCAAATAAGGATGACGTGACGGCGGCGGCATCCTCGTGGTGGACCTGTGTCCTCGGGCTCCGCCGTTGCGACGACATTTGGTCCAGCGTCGGCGCGAAGCTTGGGAGGTAGTCCAGGAGCGGGTGCAGATTGTGGTCTGCATCGACGACATCTGGAAGACGAAACATTTGCTGGGTTCGTGGTTCGTGGATGGCAGGTATGGTTTTCTCCTTCGGCGTCTTAGTCATGGTGGGGTGCCAGATCTAGAGTTCGACGGCATGTCCGGGGTGTTGCCCCGGTCTGATTCGTTCAACGACAATGGCTTCACTTTTGATGAGTCACCTTGGAGGTCCGCAAAGCTGCATATCAGTGATGGAGTCGCGTCGGTCGGGTGAGGAGGCGATCCGTCATTCTTTTCTTCGGTGGCTACTGTGGTGGTGCCGAAGGCAGGTGACGGGCATTGGTGTCAAGCTCATAGATGTTCTGCTATCTTTTTAGTTTTGTCATGTCACACGTATTACCATGCAAAAAAAAGTTGAGCGCACATATGCTCAACCAAATCATCTTGGAGTTGAATGTGAGTTGCTCAATTACGCATTTTATGATAAAATTTGGTGTACTGTGCAAACGGTGTCGCTTCTCCATGCTCAGACACAACATTTCACCCTGAAAGAAACCCCCGGTCGAAGATTACGCTCATCCTCTACGATCATATTGTGCATGATCACACAAGCAGTCATCACCTCGTACAACTTCTTGGTGCTCCAACTTCTAGCAGGGTACCGAATGATACCCCATCGAGATTGAAGCACACCAAAAGCACGGTTCACATCCTTCCTAGCACTATCCTGTGCTTGAGTAAATCTCTGCATCTTCTCTCCTATTGGATTAGGTATTGTCTTCACAAGAATTGTCCACTGAGGATAAATGCCATCAGCTAGGTAGTACCCCTTGTTGTTGTGGTGGCTATTGATCTCAAAGTTAACCTCTGGGCAGTTGCCTTTTGCATACCTTCCGAACATTGGAGAACGCTGAAGCACGTTGATGTCATTATGAGAGCTAGTCATGCCAAAAAGCAGTGGGGTGCATGGTGGTGTGGCTCGGGCGGCCCTGGGCGACAGCTTTGGCCACGAGGGGCGTGGCGGGTGTGTGCCAACGCAAATCTACCATGGCGAGGATGCCCCTGGTGGAACTGGTGCACGGCTCGGTGTCCCAGGATGGCAAAGAAGGGCACCTCTTGCTGCTGGTGCAGCAGATTTGGTCTCTGGCGAGCGTGATGACGCGTCGGCGCATCTGAAGTACAGATGTGGCTCGGCATCGTGGTGGTTCTTATCCTCGGGCATAGCTCCTCTATTCTTTGTCGACATGGTGCTCGGTAGGGCATGGTAGTTTAGGCTACGTCCGATAGCCTGCATTCTGACGGCCGTTGACGGCGCCACGAGCTGGAGTTTGGCGTCGGTGGTCTCTCTGAGGTGCGGTTGGTTGCGGCGTATCTTTGTTCTTTTTCGTCAATGGGTAGTTTCAATGGTGGTGGTGGTTAGCGGGCTTGCCGACACCGGTCGGTGTCGGTTGATGTGCGGCGTGGGAGCTTGGGTGAAGGCCCTGTCTCGGCTTTGTGCCATGACCAGCTATATATGGCGGCGGCTGCATTCATCGTTGACCTTCCTTGAGGCATTGCTGCATTGCTGCCGCACCCGTCCCGCGCAGATCTAGCCATCACGAGAGCTCCAGGGGAAACCCTTGATCTTGTGTGATCGGACAATGGCGGCGTCTTGGTGTTGTATTCCCTCTTGGGGGCTTCGTCTTTGGAGTTGGGCATCGACAAGCGGGACCAATGGACGGCAGCGATATTGGCATTGAGGCTTCTATGGCAATGATGATGGAGGGAGCGATGTCGGCGACACGGCAATGGTTGAGGTATTCGGCTCTTCTCCGACGTGTCTGCGGATTGCATTGGCTTGTGTTGTTGTGAAGTCGAAGCTGCGATGGCAGGGTCCTGGTGGCGTACGATGACAGTCAACAGGTGGTCCATTCAGTGATCTTCTGTGGCGCCGGTCGTGCCTAACTTGTCCTTCGTTGTTCTCCATCAAAGTCGAAGCTCGCTGTCCAATCGCAGGTGGTTGTGCTCTGGCACGGGTCTCCATATAACTCGACAAGTGCCTCTACCAGCGATGTCGGAGTCATTTGCTCAGGTTTTAGGGATGGTGATGACGCCATGTAAGGAAGGAGTGATGACAAGAAGACGCATGTGTGCTGTCTCGATAAGACCCTCTTTGGACTTTGAAGAGGTTGTGTGAGATATTCTATGTATGTCGTTCAGTGATGTGATGGTTTTTGCCTGGTTTTTCACTAATTAATTTGGCAATTCTCTGCTGCTTAATTAATGGACGAGGAAAATTTGTTTTGAAAGAAAAACATTTTTTTTCTTAGTGGCCACTGAAAGTTGCAACTTGAACATGATTAATGATTGATTCTATTAAGGACGCGACTAACCACCAGCCGACTGGTGGTTAGCGACAGATCCGCACGATCGGGAACCTGCGTCCCTCCCCGCGCGTGATCCAATTCGGCAGCTCCACCCACGACCCAGACTTCTCTCGCTAGGCCCACCTCCCCCCTACTGCGTCCTTCCCCACGCAACGCATCGAGGCCCAATTTGGCCCACCTCCCTCCTCCTGCACGTGACTTACCACCCAAAACCTAGTTTCTTACCTCCATCGCAAGAAACAACCACCTGCCCCGATCAGTTCTCTCCTCTCTCCCCGACGCGCCACCATCGCCGGCAACATCGACGCCAGATCAGATCCACCAAAAAAAAGGAAACCATGAAAAAACACCACCAAAACACAAGGATTTGAGGGAGGGCCCCGGTTTACCACAAGAACATCACAAGGGTTATCATCAATTCGTCCAAATTTCGTCATAATCAGTCAAAAAAGAAAGGATGTAAGTGATTCAACCTCTATACCCATGCTGCATTTGCATTTCATACCAATAAAATCAAGGGGGGAAAACATGGGGAAAAACAACAAGAACTAAAGCATGCAAAAAAAAGGTAGTATTTTTACTACATGTGTGTAATTCCTATGTTGAAATTGAGTTACCACTCAAATTCAGTCAGGTTACCAACAAAAAGATTGACTAAATTTCATCTTTTACAGTCAAGTTAGAAAATACATGTATGAATTTTCTCATTAAAACTGGCATACCATCTCGATTGAAAATAGATTACCAGAGTGTGTGCATTGAGTAATCAGCATCCTGTAAGACTTATTCAACATAAAAAAAGATCCCTTTCTTCCTTTATATATTGAACACACCCATGTCAGAACAAGTTATCATGCTAATTCATTACAAATTACCAAGAAAAACTCAGAACCAAAGGTGCTAAAAACACTACAAGAATACCATGTGTTGATTTACATTGTTACCACCATTCTTTTTTGATAAAAAATGATGTTCATGAAATGAGGTTCATAGAAACTGTCGCTGTCATACTCCCATATGCTGGTTACTGCCAAAACGATACCTGTTATAAAACAGAAGTTATCATGGCATTAAAAGGAAAAAAATATAGTTATTGTGAAAAAATAATCAAGATTGCTAGTAATTGTGGAAAATTAATTGGTGCAATCATATGTACTAGCAGGTGCTACGACACAAGAAAATGGCGCATGACAACGGGGGTAATATGGATGTCATGATGAGTGGTGTGGGGACAAACCAATAGTGTGAATATGCACACACGGTAAGCTTTGGTTCTGCCAAAACAGATGAAGGTAAAACATTTACCATGCTACCACAATTTTGTACACAAATTTGTTACCATCGTACTTGAATTGCAACTACCACCTTAGGTTATTTACAACTATCACATTCACCATGAAACAGTTGACAAATGACGTAGCTTGATGCACACAGGTTACCATGAATTTAGGTACAATTACCACACTTACTGCATACAAATTATCATGCAATCTGTATTGCAATTGGAATTACATGCTTTCACTAGTTACCATGAATTTAGGCACAGTTACCTCACTTACTGCATACGAATTATCATGCAATATGTATTGCAATTGGAATTACATGCTTTCACTTTACAGCTACAAAAAAACATCTTAATGCATGCAAACTTTACCAAGCAACTGGAGTACAAGTTACCACTAGTTTTGGCATGCAGAAAAATATAACACAAAATAACAACTTCCAAAAACATTACAGGTGCTACTTCTAGAAGCAACCCGATGGTTCGAGAAACAAGCAAAGAACCGACTACTAGCAGCATAGGAGGGAGAGAAAGCTTCTTTGATCATTCAGTCAGCGAGCCAGCGAGTCCAGAAACAGGGGGAGAGAATGCTGAACAGGGAGACAAAAATACCGAGGCATACTCCACACCAAAACCTCCTGATGAAACAATGAAGTTTGATACTTTTGAGGAAGCTTATGAATACTACAGGCAATATGCACAGAGACATGGGTTTGGAATGAGACTGGAATACAAAAAAACAATCAAAGACAATACTGTAAGCAGAGTCCTTCTGGTTTGTGGGAAATACGGCAAGCCAAAAACAAACAAGGAAGAGATAGAGGATGTGCAGGACCCAAAAGGCATCGTGAAGAAGAGGAAAAGAGGGAAGGTTGTGAGGTCGGGATGTCCGGCCCACCTTTACATCACCCACACGGATGCGTGGTGGAGAGTCAAACGCTTCAACGACGACCACAACCACCCTCTAATAAGAAAGCCGTCCTTGACAAAGTTCCTATCATCACATAGGAACATTCCAAAAGATGAGCAGGACTTCTTGAAGATATTGCACGGATGCAACATAGAGACAACCAGACAGATGCAACTAATGGAATGGTTCTACGGGAATCCTAAAGATGTACCATACACAACAAAGGACATCGCAAACCAACGAGCTAAATTCCGGATGGAGTACCGCCATGCTGATGTGGGGAGCACAATCTCGTACTTCCAAGATATGAAGGCACAAGATCCAGATTTCTATTGGAGAATAAAGCTTGATGATGAGGACAGAGTGGAGAATTTATTCTGGATAGATGGTGCGTCGCGCAGGGCATATGCTAGATACAATGATGTCATCTCATTTGACACAACATACATGACAAACATGTACAAAATGCCCTGTGCACCCTTCATTGGCATTAATAACCATGGGCAGTTGATCCAATTTGGTTGTGGGTTTGTTCGAAACGAACTATCTGGTAACTTTGTGTGGTTGTTTAATGCATTCTTGCATGCAATGGGTGGAATTGCGCCAAAGAACATAATAACAGATCAAGATTTTGCAATGAGGAGTGCTATTGATGAGGTGTTCATCGGGATAGTACACAGGAATTGCCGCTGGCATATAATGAAAAAAGCACAAGAGAAGCTTGGGAAGCTGATGGCTGACAATGACCCACTAAACAATGCATTCAAGGATTGTGTTGACAACAACCTGACTGGTATTTTACTTCCCACCCCTCACTAGCTTAAAACACAGAAAAATGGGCACATAGAAAATGGGTTTAGATGCATGATAACAACAGTTACCATCTAACAAAGTGACAAGTTACCAGAGGATTATAACAAAATTACCTACATTAGTTGCTTTCTGTACTACCCCTATAATGTCCATGTTTGATGTACACATTTCAGTTGTTCACCCCACTAGTTACAACAAAACTTTTCAATCACCAGCTAGTGTGGTTGATATGAGTATCCTTTTGTTGCTAGTTAAAAATGTTGCTTGTACTACACACACAGAGTGGTATTCACTTTGGAAAAGAAAATCTTATCCTGTCTGCAAAATACTTACCATGATCCTTCAACTAAAATAACCATGTGTGTGTGACATAATTATCAACATCATTGGTGTTCCTAGTTACCAGCTATGTTTGAACAGATGTTACCATCCTCCAATACTTGATGTTACCATGTTTATATTATGAATGCAGTTGAGGAGTTTGAGCACAAGTGATGGGTGATGATGGAAGCGTATGGCCAGACTGACAACGAGCATTTCCAATGGCTGTGGGAGAACAGGAAGTGTTGGGTCCCGGTATAATATATGCACGACTTTTTCCCGTTCTTGCAGACCACGGCAAGAAGCAAGGGATTTAACTCTGTGCTCAAGAAGTATGTCAACCCAAACAACTCATTGGTCGAATTCGCACAACAGTACACTGCGATACAGGATAAGGTGATGGCTAGCGTGTCAAAAGAGCAGTTGGAAACAGTGTACAAAGAAACCGAAATGTACTCGATGAACCCGCTGGAGATGCAGGTGCGGGGGCTATACACACATAACTTGTTTTGCAAGTTCCAGGTGGAGATGAAGGTGAAATCAGCATACAGATGCGACGCATTGGATGATGGTACTTTTAAGGTCAGCTCAGTACGCGGGATAATACCGAAATATGGAGACAGGGACTACCATGTGCAAGCAAACATGGTTGAAGAGACATACTCATGTAGTTGCTGCAAGTTTGATCGTGACGGGCTACTGTGCGCGCACGTACTACGAGTTATGGACCAAATTGGGGTATATGAGATACCTGAAAAGTACATCCTAAAGAGGTGGACCTGGGATCCAGAGGAGGATCTTATTCAACCTGATTTCGAACAGCCGACAGTTAAGAAGTCGATGCCAGAGGAGGGGAAAAGCGTCATGCGATACACGTCAATTCTTAAAGAATTTAAGGCATCGGCCGAAGATGCTTGCCTAACAGATGACGGAACCAGATTGGCAAGAAAACACCTGTATAATTTCAAGGAGGAGCTTGAAATCCTGAAGAACAATCAACTTTAAAAAGCAAGAAAGGAAAAGGAAGAAGCAAAAGGATCGTTTCAAGGATAGCCGGATCCCTGCTCGATACATGTGGGGCGGATGAATGAAGACAACCCTGTCACACATCACCAAAACGCCCCCGATGCAAGACATCCGGAGAACCCAGCCACACAGCAAACAAGTGCCACTAATGTGAATCAACAGGAGAACACCGCCACACAACAAGAAAGTGCTACTAATGTGCAGCGACAGGGTAACCCTGCCACACAGCAAGAAAGTGTGCGGCTGACGATACATGCTAGCAAAAAAAATCACGCTTTTGTCATCTAGCCCCCACATCCTGATGCAGCTCCATCCTCAAACGCAAAGTTGATACTAGACCCTCCCAAGACTATAACGAAAGGGCGGCCAAAGTCAAAAAGAAAGCAATCAGGTTTTGAGATTACAAAACCAAAGACAAAAAGGAAATGTGGTGTGTGCGGGAGTCTGGAACATGACAAACGCACATGCAAATCTCCCCTAGCAAGATAAATGAAGAAGGTGCTATTAAAATGGAAGATGGTGGCTGCATTTTTTTTCATGGACCATAATGTGCAAGCTACGAGCCCCATAACATTCCAGTTATCAGCATTGTATCGTAGATTTTATCATGGCTTTGTAATGCAAAACAAGTGTATCTCTATAATTTAAGCAAGCTATCAGTACCCTGTCATGCCAGTTACCAGCAAATGTTTGATGAGATTGACATGGATTTGTAAATCCAAATTTTTTATTTCTTAACCAAGCTATCAGTACATTATTATGCCAGTTACCAGCAATGTATGATGGAATTGACATGGATGTGTAAAAGCCAATGTTTTTATATCTACATTTTTTGAAGGCTACCAGCACTGCATTGTATTACTTATGGACAAAAAATTAGTCCTCCTTGCACTTCTAAAAATTGCTTATGAACAAATTATAATCACAGTAGTGAATTATATCATATAGTCAGTGATTTTGGACTGTGTATACTATAGTAAAACAGCATGTCAACACTTTGCTCCATGGCATTGTCATGACAGATTCAAATAAAAAAGTTATCATCACAGTTTGGTAGAACTTATCACACCGTAGTAAAAAAAATATCACCTCATCACCCGCTGCCGAATAGATGATAGCGCCACTGTTTGCATTTGTTTTGATAATGATCTAACCACCTCAATGTCATAATTTTCCGGAGAGCTGGAATTTGTTCATGAGTTAAGGCTGGAACATTTTTGCCATCCCACACCTCAAGGTATGTGCAAGCGAAAAATCCACAATCAATGCTGAAACATCTGTGATGAAAAAAACATCACAAAATCAGTTTAATTGGAGTTTCGGACCGGGTCAAAATAAACAGGGATGACAAACATGTAGTTGGGATGTTAAAAAGAGAGTGAGTAATCCACAACTAACCCATTTTCCTGTTTCAACACATCAATGTACACAAGTTCATAGTCCTCGATCTGCTTATGCGAGTCCTTGTAATTTATCAACCAGGCCTTCTTTATTGCGTTCATGTATCTTGTCGCATGCTTGAGAAGAGAAGGACTATCTTGCTCACGCAATGAATCTAGAACTTCAAACCGCTTCGCCCTAAGATTTAGTGACAACACATACCAATGCCCGTCATCTGGACCGCGGCCCAACTTTTGCAAAGCAGGGAATAGCAGCTGAAAAAATTTAAAAGGCAGTAAGCATAAAAGTAGTTGGAAAAGAAACAAAATTACCAAGATAACAAATGGTCATAAAATTCACATGGGAGGCAACTAGAAAAAGAAGTTATCAGGGCAGAAAGGTCAAAAGTTACCAGTGTGCATGAAACAGGTTATCATGACATGAAGAACAAACAATATCCGCAAATAACAGGAAGTTACATGATATTATCAGGAAGTTACCAAGACACTAACTGTACAGTTACCAGATCCATCAAACATAACATACCTGATCCTTGTGACTAAGAATGTAAAACTTGTCCCGTCGAAAATACTTCAGTAAACACTTGGATTTGAAGTCTCCTAACAACAGATACACAGAGAGCACCCAAGGGAAGATGAGCCTGTTTGGCGTTTCCTTATACTGGAGAACGCGAACATGTAACTCGGCAATGCTGATTGATAGTTTCCCAACTCCCTTTACACAATTGGCAAGCTCACCAAGGGTAACCCACCTACCATCAATGTTGATGACCCTAACACTACAAAAAACAAAAACAAAAAAAGATTTAAAAAATACATTTAAAAAAAGGCGCACAAAATAATGATTTGTGTTAAGAAAGATGAGAAAAAGGATGGAAACATACTCTTTAATCTTAGAGTTAGAATCAATAGTATGCTTGATAACTTCATTGTAAACGTACTCTTCCTCCTCGCTCGGTGTGAGGGTGGCAAAAGGCGGGAGCAGGTATTTGGATGGGTGGGTGACCCTAACTTTCCGAATAAAGGATTTAGGTGTTGAACTACGTACTAAATGCTCTATGCGAGGTGGTAACTCTGGTGTAACAAATGTTGGACTTTGGGGGTTGTCTGGTAGAAACAGAAAAAAGGGAAAACCATGAATTATCATCAGATGGGAGAAAGAATTATCAAGTGATGGGTCAAAACATATCAACTGCCACATGTTTTGATTATCAAGTGGTGGTCCATAATTGAAAAAACAAAGAAAGTGGTTTGTGCAAGGGTTGCAATGTTCATGGAGCAGAAAAAATATCACCTGTTTGAACATTAGATTTCCCTTTTAATGCTGGATTGCCATGTTCAAATTCTTCCCACCACATGAGAACCTCATCATCGTCAATCTCAACATCATACACTTGCACACGACCAGCTTCCGGTGTTACTTAAATAAAAAAAGAGCGATGAGGACATGATCAGTAGTGATAAACAACATAAAGTGTTGCAAAAAACCAGGTATTAAAAATTGAGACAAGATACAAGAAGTTATCAGGAACACAATATAGAAGATACCAGGCAATGTGAATGTGGATTACCAGCACACATGTATGGGCCTTTTAAGGAACAAATTAGATAACACTGGTGCATAACGAGGAACAGCTGTGATATAAACTAATCATCATAACATGTTAAAAAGAAGACCAAAAAGAATTGTATAGCCCAGAATTGGTAAAGAATGCATATGGCTGGAGTTATGGTGTCAATGGATCATAAATTGACAGGATTTGAACATTTGAGTTACCAAGATATGTCATATGGAGTTATCAGGGTGATTAGAAAAAATTGAAGGAGTAATGAAAAAGTTCAGATGAATAACTACGAGTACAGTATTGTTTTGTAAGCATGACAATGAATTAAGGAAAATAAATAGGCAATGATAGGAGATGTACGTATCACGCGCTTACTAAAAGTCAGTAACAGATAACATCGGCTTTCAAAACTGACAAAGTTACCAGGGGGGAGGAGGATGGACTTATTGTCTATGCTAGCATCATACAAAATATTGTAGCGGACACAACAGAAATATATATTACGGGTACTGAAAGCACATATGTTCATTTACATCACACAAAGCATAGAAGTAGTATTACATTCATCCATACACACGGAATGATAGAAGTTCCAAACACATAAATAAAAAGAGCACACCAAGGCATAAAACAATACGATGAACACTGACATATCTCAATCCATCACTCTCGCGGCATAAAAGCGAAGACACAAGGTCTTCACTTACCAGAGTTATTGGGTGGCGGAGCCCAAGCAACCGGTTGAGCCTTGGTAACTTTCATCACTGCCTTGCCCTTCGAGTCAGCATCAACAGGAGCTGCGAGCCCTAGAACGGCGTCAGGGCCAGTAGCTGGTTTTGTAGGTGGTACTTGAGAAGATGGCGCCGCCACAGGTGCTTCTGGTGCTGCAGGTGGTACTTGAGCAGATGGCGCCGCCGCAGGTGCTTCTGGTGCTGCAGGTGGTACTTGAGCCAACGTTGGTGCAGCTTGAGCCGTTGCAGTTGCTTCAGTAGATGGTGGCACTTGAGGACTCGCATCAAAGATGGCATCCAGCCCAAGAGAGCAACTGGGTGGCGTAAAATTACCATCGTAGTTTCCAGCTCCAGGGGTGCTCAACTCCAATGCAGGGTCAGCTACTGCTTCAAAACATCACAAGTAACACACAAATAAGGAAAAAAGGCATCAGGAAAACATGTAGATGACATTGTATTTGTTAGTGCCAGAACAATATCTTGAGTTATCATGTATTAGACAGACAAGTTATCAACATAAGAAAATTAAGTTACCAACATGTGACAACAGGATTATCGGCATCATTCTTTTCACCTCCAGTTGTAGCCGTATCAGTAGGCATATTGTCTCTGGTACTTCCCACAACTTTCTCAGCTACAGCGGAAAAAGATTAAACACATCGTCAACAAAAAACATCATAAAAATACAAGAAACAAAAAACAAATGTGATGGCGAATAGAACTACCTTCACTTCCATCACGCGCTATATTAGGGATGACTTCATTTTCGCATTCAATAGCTACAGCCACGCTGGCAATATCTTCAACAGCAGCAGTAACAGTTGCCGCTGCAGCTAGCTGAAAAACAGCGTCATTAGAAACACCAGCCGATGTCGCCGCAACAGCATCAGATGCACCCTCGCTAGATGATGCTGCTTTTTCAGACGGAGATGTCGCCGTGGGAGATTCATCAAGATGGATAACTTCTGTTGTCTCCGATGATGTTGTCTGCGATGATGTTGCCCTTAGTCGTGGAGAGGATCTGGTCTTGGCGAATTTCACCTTTTTCACTGCACTTTTATCTTCTGAACGACTGAAAAAATCGGTACACAAGGGTAGTAGTGAGATTACACATGTTGTTAAACCTGAGTTACCACATGCTTCAATCAAAAAAGGATGTCACATACTTCAGGTATAAGTAGCATCCAGGGAAAAAATTACAAAGTTATCAAGGACTAGAAATATAAAGTTATCAAATCATATGAACAAAAAAACCAACAATTATTTTTGAATAACTGCAAACTAGATAGGTATGTGAACACCTTTTTCCTGGTACACTTGGAGAACCCTTAGCAGCAGCAACTTGTTTCATAGGTGCACTGAATGAAAAAAATAACCAAATGTTACAAGCACATACAACTATCAAGATTGGTAACTCTAAATTACCAGGGGGGCAAAGTTGAGTTATCAATGTTCATCAACATGAGCTATCAGACAACAAGAACAAAATAACTGCTGAACATAAACGAAAGCAACAATTTGAATACCTTTTCACTGGTGCAATCCCTGAATCCTTAGTAGCAACAGATTGTTTGCCGGGGGCCCTGCAGATGAAAAATAAGCAAGTTGATCACCGGCATCAAATTACCCAAACTACCTTACTCAAACAACTGTATTTACCATGTTGTTTCAGGCACATAATTGATAAGAAGGACATTGGAAAATAATAATTTACCTGTGTGGGGCCTCCTTCCGCAAGGTGGACAATGGGACGGAGGCACCGATTCCCTTTTCAGCCACGTGTATACCAAGCTCCTGGACCACAACTTTCTTCACAGCTTCATGAATCTCAGATGCTGACAGTGCAATTGGTGAAGACGGCCTTTGTGATGGGCTGGCAGGCACAACTGGTGAAGTTAGACGGGGGGGGTGATGGCACAGTTGGTGAAGCTGAACGTGGGGGGGTGATGGTAGCCTCAGCTTCTTGCGCCTCTGGTAAGCCAAATTTTTCAAAAGCTCAGCACCGCACCGCTTGACAGAAGAGTCAGTGGCCGCCTCAGCTTGCGTGTCTGTCAGACCTTGCTGGCTAAGCCCTCGATCACCTGATTTGACGGATGCTGCATGAGATGTTCCAGTGAGTAAGATCTGAGACTCAACGAGGTTATCGCCGACAGGGCGGACAGGGGTGTCTTCAACATTTGGTCCTGTGCCATCATGGGCTTTGACAGTTGCACCATCAAGATGTGTGGTCTCATCATCAGCTGGACCGCTGCCCATGTCTACATCCACGGTACCACTGCCTGAAGCAACAAAAGGATCTTTAGGGCGATGACGAACAACTCGATAGTCATCATCATCATCATCGGAGTCAACGTCAGAATCAGAATCACCGCCTCCGTGATAATCGTCATCGCTGTCAGAATCTTCAGCCACATTCTTTCCAGCACTTTCTGTCTGCCTGCCTTGTGATGACCGCGTAGTCCTTGACGTCGTACGGGCGGCAGAGGAGATAACGTTCAATCCAGCTTCTAGCTGACGGGATGCATGTGAATGGCCCTCATCATCTAAAGCGGTGAATGATTCCACAAGATTGCCTAGGATGCCAGCCATGGCGGACGTGAATCGAGCAACTATCTGAGTTGATTTGGCAAATTTCTGTTCAACATAAAAAAATGAAAAAAGAATGGAAATAACTAGTAAGTTATCACAAAAATGCAACAAAAGTTATCATGAATATCAAGTTATCACAGGAATGCTACAATCATCATAATAAATGCAACCAAAAGTTATCATGATATCAAGTTATCACAGAAATGCTGCAAAGTTATCAAGGCATTGCACTAATAATTATCACATGGTTGCATCATAATTATTATTTTATATAGAGGATATGCCACAATGGAAATCATCCAGATTAGTAAAGAGTGACATAAGTTGGCAACAAATCAGGGTAACCACAATGGGTGCAAAAAATAATTTATCAGCCAATGAAAGAACATAAAATAGCAAAAATAATAATAATCAAGAAACTAGGTTACATGCTCACCTCTTCACTGCAGCTTGGGGCAGTATGAACACGCATAAACTTGTCAAGACCTTCCAGACCACCAAACAGACAGAAATTCATGCCAAACTCAGACTTTAACTGGAAAAAAATGTAGCCATCACAGATAAGTAACAACAAAAAAACAATGAAAATAAAATGCAGTTGCAAAGCAGACTGTGAACTGAAAAACATAGATATATATTACTGGTAGTTTCCCGAAAGAAACTTTGTCAGCCTGAACATCCTTATTGAGGACAAGAGTTATCAGCTTCTTTGTCCATACATTGATGGAAAAAGGACCATTAGGCAGTTCGATGCCAAGTCCAGAAAGATCAATCGCATGAATGTACAATAGCTGATAAGAAAAACACAAGCGCCATGGTAAACACTTACAAAAATCAGCCACAAAATGACAAAGAAAATGACAAATGACAAAAGAGAAGGTAAGAGGAAAGCATCGTCACTTACATTGTAGAAAAGAAGGCAACCCCTGGTAGGCTTGCGTTTCAACAGCGCCTTGTGCAGTTCATCAGCAATAAATTTGGACCAATTGAGATTTTTAACACCATTGATGTCACGCTGCAATATAAAAAACAGCACTGAAGTTCACTGAATGCACCACAAAAAATATGAAAGTTATCACACTGACATATAGTAAAGTTATCAGGCACACAAGAAAGAAAATGACATATTCACAAAAAAACTTACCAGCACAGCATACCAACGGGGGCTAACTTTGTTGGAGGTGGTCGGGGCAATGACTGTATTCCCCGCAAGCAGAAGCCACATACGCTTGAAAGTGTCATCAGAATTTTCAGAACCCTTTATGAGATCAACAAGATTAGTCATTTTAGGGGCATATCCGAGCTCGCCAAACAACTCAAGCCCTAACTCAATATCAGTTTCAGATGGGAGGTTGTAAGGGACATCATTCCCTCCACGCGGCACACCCATAACATGATGCACGTATTCTTCATTGACCGGAAGCCTGCCTCGGCCTGGTACGACCACCTCACGCGAATTGGGGTCGTAGAGATCAGCAAGCCACACACTGAGATTGTTGAATAGATGGTCACATTGGATATTTTGAAGGCTAGTTAAATCCATATCATCAATGGCACCCTTCCTGTCATCATTCATGTCCTTGCATGCTAGAAGAAGCGAACTGGGTGAGGCTCTGTTCCGCGGAGGGGGGCGTTTCGCCTTTTTCGAAGGAACCTCATCGATTCCATCGCCATCTCCTTTACGCTTCCTCGGCATTGTCTCCCTGACACGTAGGAAAAAAAGGAATACATTGTTTATAAAACCGGTGTTTGACAAAGCAATAATACAGCTGATAAAAGGAAACAAGCAAACTGCAAATTGGTCGCACATGCTAAAAAAAGTAAAACAGATAGCACAGGTATATAAAAAGCATGTGAGACTGATAATTGAGGCACAATGCAATTGGTAAGTTACAACCAAATTACCAATGATAAGAAATAACATTCACACATGCTCATTAATAACCCAACCAAAACAAAATGAATGAGAAATAAGCGTTGTGCTGCATATAGTTAGTCTAGCAAAAACTTATGGTAACTACGGTAAGATGACAGAGGTAAGTGTAAAACCATCACCATGATAATTCAACCATAACAAGACAACACTGATAAATAACAGAGTTTAAAGCATCTGGTAATTTGAGTGTAATATAGTTGGTAAGTTCAATATAGACATCATGATAATTGAACAAAACAAGACATAACAAGCAAATCAAGCATTGTAAACAAGCTAATTGGAGCAGCACAAAAGCCTAATCAATGGACAAACTGCATCTAACAAAACCAACATAAAACAACATTATGTGAAAAAACTTAGGGTTGCTTTTTAAATTCTCATCCACTGATGCACAACTTGAAATCCATAAACACCAAACATTATTGGATGTCCTAAACAACCACATCCACAACAGTAACACCATAACAAAATCCCTATTAGAACCAACCACACTTACCACCACTAAGACCTACCCACACCCACGATTACCACAAAATTAAACCAGATGTCCGAACCATATTCAAACTGAACTTAGAAGGCGACATAACCTAGCCTAATAGCAACAACAACCGCCAGAATCAAAGAGTCCGAGCACCAAAAATCAACGGCGAAGCATGGAGGCGGAGCAACAGGAAATACAGAGCGGGGCGGGTGGATGGGTGGGGGAATGGGGGATGCGCTGCTCAACGTCGACTCAGAAATTAGAAGTCGGCCTTAATCTAACCTAATAGGAACAACAATCTACCAGATTCGACGGCTCCAACCTAAATCAATGGCGGACCAGAGCGGCGGAGCAAAAAGAGGAAGGAAAACAGGGGCGGGGAATGCGTTCCTCACCGCGGATTCAGACGCCGTCCGCCGCGAACCGAAACGCGCCACCAGCAGCAACTGTCGTGCACGAGGGGGAGGGGAGCGAGAGGAGATTCGAATGGACAGGCCCGAAGCAGAGGAAGAAGAAGTAGTGCGGGCGAACGGCGAGAGGGGGCGAGTGGGGATCGTGGCATTGGGCGATATGGACGGTTCCAGTGGACCCACTAGTCAGCGACACACAACGATGGTAACGGCTACCGCCACCCGCGCTGCGCGCACCAGGGGCGACGCGGGCCGTTGGATCCGGATCGGACGACTATCGAGTCGTGCGGATTTGAAGCAAACCGCCGGTCGACTGGTGGATAGATTTATCGTTCTGTTAATGGAGTGTGTCACAGGTTATTTACAGAGACTGTTGCATGAGTTTCTTGGCTATCAGGTGCAGGAATGGCGGTAGCGGCAAATCACATAGCCAGCAGAAATGACCGAGACGAAGAGCAGGATGGCCGCCACGAGGAGGTTGATGATGGAGCACGGGGTCCGGAGGTGGTCGCGCCTGAGCACGGCCATGTACCGGTTCCAGCGAGAGTCGCAGAAATCGTTGGTGTCCTTGAACAGCCGCGCGTAGCGGTGCGTCCTGGGGTCGAAGAGCGCGCTGCCGCCGAGCTGGTTGAAGAAGGCGGCCGCCTCTTCCTCGTTGGAGAGCATGTTGTCCAGGATGCCGTGGCGCTGGAGCACGGCCACGTCCGCGCCCGTGTTCACCAGCGCGTTCATCAGCACGAGGTACCCCGTCATGGTCCCCTCGTTCCAGCAGTCCTTGGTCTGCTCCAGCGCGAACAGGTTGGCCAGGAGGATTTTAGTGCCGCCGTTGATGACCAGGCGCGGGATCTCCATGGTGCCGCCGCGGAAGGTCACGTCGAACTGGCTCGCCGGCGAGGGCTTCTCCTTGAACGTGACGCCGAACTCCTGGAGCACGGTCACGCACGCATCGCCAGCGGCGTCCTGGCCTGGTTAGCCCGTGTGCGCCTGAACGAGCTGAGGCTCGCGCCCAGCCTCGTGAGCCGGCGAATCCTGCGCCGCTCCGGGCCCATGACGATCCTCTGGTACTGGAGGTGGAGCAGGTGGTAGACTTCGGCGAACTGGCCCGCCAGCTCCGGCGCCGGCGGCGGGAGCGGGACCATGCCCAGAGGCTCGCGCAGGCTGAAGAAGTTGGATATGAGGTGAAGAAGCCCCTGGTCCGCATCGTCCCCTGCGTTGCCATTCCCCATGACGAGGTTGAAGAGCTTGGCGAGGACGAAGTAGGGCATCTGGTTCTCGACGAGGAGCAGGTCGTAGTAGACGTAGGTGGAGGTGCCCTGCATGCACCGGGCGTCGCTCTCGCTCCACTGGAGCAGGAACTGGAGCACGAAGCAGCCGTCGAGCACCAGCATCCCCACGAAGTCGTCGCTCCCGCCGCCGGCGGCCTGGTCCAGCGCCTCGCCGTAGCAGCGGCGCGCCCGCTGCTCCATCCTGCGCGCCGCCTTGATGCAGTCGGCGAGGAGGCCGGCCCTGCCGTCCGGGTCCCCGCGGAGGAGGAAGTCCCTGAGCGTGAGCCACTTGCGGGCCTGCATGGCGCGGGTGCTGGCGCTGGACATGTGGTAGGGCCCGACCGAGACCATGACCGGCTCGTAGAGGCTTCTGTTCATCTCCCGGACGTGGTGCGGCAGGCGGACGATGGTGAAGGCGTCCCTGTCGTCGCCGCCGCCCGCTGGGACCTGGTTGTGTTAGACTATGTATAGCTTCTGTACTTATGTACGTATATTGTACGTATTGTAACACATTCATTATATATAATGAGATAAGCCACCCCTAGAGGGTTGTGCTGGTTCCCCCAAAACTTATTGTCTTACATGGTATCACGCTAGGTTACGATCGCTTCCGCTTCCAAACCCTAATACCCGCACCGCCGCCGCAGCCGCCGCCGCCTTCACCGCCGCCATGTCGAGCGCCGCCGCCACCGGTTCCACTGCTGCGGGGTTCCTCCCGGCCTCTCTTGCGGCTCTGCTCAACCTCCCGCTCGATGTCGTCGCCGTTCCGGCTCCGATCGGGACCAGGAGCATCGGCTCCGTCTACTCCACGCCGCCGGCGCCCTCGCTTGGGCGCGACCTCGTGGTCCACACCGCGGCGCCGCCGTCCGCTGCGGACTCCGCGGGCGTCGTCCCGCCGCTCCTGCCGCAAGCGGATCACACCGCCCCGCTGGCGGGGTTGGCGGTGTCCGCCCCGGCCGCGGGCCTTGCGGCGTCCGACCCGGCCGCGAGCTTTGCAGCGTCCGCCCTGGCTACGGTCCCGCCTCCTCCCGCATCGGCTTCGGTGCCTCCGGCTGCCTCCATGGTGTTTGCACCCCAGGCAGCCCCCTCGATGGGATCGTCTTCGACGCCGCCGTTTCACTTCGGTCATCTCATCACCATCAAGCTCTCCGCTGACAACTACATCTTCTGGCGTGCGCAGGTTCTCCCGCTCTTGGGGAGTCACTACCTGCTAGGCTACGTCGACGGATCGCTTCCCTGCCCACCCGCACTGGTAGACAGCGTGCACGGTCCGGTCTACAATCCGGCCCATCGCGTCTGGACGGGGCAGGACCAGGCGAACCTCTCCTCCATCCAGGGGTCGCTCTCGCCGGCAGTTGCCGGACTTGTTGTCTTCGCGAAGACGTCTCATGAGGCCTGGACCATCCTTGAGCGAACCTTTGCAGCGCAGTCCCAGGCTCGTGTCTCTGCACTCCGTCGTCAGCTTGGAGAGTGTCAGAAGCTTGACTCCACTGCCACTGAGTTCTACAACAAGGTCAAGGGCCTCGCCGACACATTGGCCTCCATTGGACAGCCCCTCACCGACTCCGAGTTCAACTCGTTTATTGTCAATGGTCTTGATGAGGAGTATGATGCCTTAGTCGAGATCATCAACGAGCGGGGCAACTCGACACCCATGCTGGCACACGAGGTTTTCTCTCGGCTCCTTCTCACTGAGCAACGGGTCGAGACACGCCGCTCCAGGGGCACTGGCTCCCTCTCGGCCAACGCCGCCACCAAGGGTGGCCGCTCTTCTTCATCACCCCGGTCTCCCTTGGGGCTGCCACCGTCGCCCGCCTCGGCCCCCCCACCTACTGCGACCTTACCGGGGGCTGGCGGTCCACGTGTGTGCCAGCTTTGTGGCCGTGATGGGCACTGGGCCTCCAAGTGTCATAAGCGCTTCCAGCGAAGCTTCCTTGGTCTTGGCAATGACGGCAAAGATACACGCAACAATGCCCGTCAGGTCGCCATGGCTGATCGTCCCGCGTCGCAGAAGCAACAGGGACACACTCAGTCCTACTCCATCGATCCACACTGGTATATGGACTCTGGGGCGACAGAGCATCTGACCAGCGAGATGGGGAAGCTTCACACTCGTGAACCCTATCATGGCTCCGACAAGATCCACACCGCCAATGGAGCAGGTATGCACATCTCTCATATTGGTCAAGCATCTCTTCTCACTAGACATGCCAATAGGAGTCTTCAGCTTCGCAATGTTCTTCGAGTTCCATCTGTGACCCGTAATCTTCTTTCAGTTCCTAAACTCACACGTGATAATAATGTGCTTTGTGAATTTCACCCTTTTGATCTTTTTATTAAGGATCGGGGCACGAGGGACATTCTTCTTAGTGGGCGGTTGTGCCAGGGCCTCTACCGTCTGGAGCATCCTGGCGTCGCCCGTGTTTTCAGTGGAGTTTGGGTCTCTCCGTCACAGTGGCATGCTCGTCTTGGTCACCCGGCCACACCTATTATCCGTCATATTTTGCGTCGTCATGAGCTTCCTAGTTTGTCTAGTAATAAAGATGTAGCAGTATGTGATGCTTGTCAGCAAGGGAAGAGTCATCAACTTCCTTTTTCAGAGTCCAGTCGTGAGGTGAAACATCCTTTAGAACTTGTGTTTTCAGATGTATGGGGTCCTGCTCAGACTTCTATCAGTGGTCATAATTACTATATCAGTTTCGTTGATTCTTATAGTCGCTTTACCTGGCATTACCTTATTAAACGCAAATCTGATGTGTTTGATATTTTTGTTCAGTTTCAAAAACATGTTGAACGTCTTCTCAAGCACAAAATTGTTCATGTCCAGTCGGACTGGGGGGGCGAGTATCGCAACCTCAACTCCTTCTTTCAGTCGCTTGGGATAGCTCATCGTTTAGCATGTCCACATACACATCAGCAGAATGGTTCAGTCGAACGTAAGCATCGTCATATTGTTGAAGCTGGTCTTACTCTTTTGGCCCATGCATCTGTTCCGTTTCGGTTTTGGAGTGATGCTTTCACCACTGCATGCTTTCTCATCAACCGTACTCCCACTCGTGTTTTAAATATGAAGACTCCCATTGAGGTTCTCCTTAATGAACAACCTGATTATACCTTTTTCAAGGTATTTGGGTGTGCTTGCTGGCCGCATCTTCGTCCATATAATAAGCGCAAGCTTGAGTTTCGTTCTAAGAAGTGTGTTTTTCTTGGCTATAGCTCTCTTCATAAAGGTTACAAATGTCTTCATGTTCCCACTAATCGTGTCTATATATCTCGGGACGTCGTGTTTGATGAGCATGTTTTTCCCTTTGCCAAACTTCATGTGTCCACTGTCGAACCACCATCTCTGCATTCATCCTCTGTTGCTTCTGACCAATTTGATGATGTTGCATACTCTCCTTTGCTGTTACCTAACCATGATGCAGGAACCGGACGTGGGGCTCGTTTGGAGCTGTTGGAGGATTCACCATCATCATCGCCGCCTTCTGATGGGCACGTCGATCGCCCTATGTTGCATGGCATCGATTCGCGTGCCCATGCATGGTCACCCGAAGAGCCCGTCGCGCCGAGCATCTCCACTGCTCGGTCCGCTACGCCAGCGACCGCCGAGTCTCCAGCGGCTCGGCCCTCTTCGCCAGCGGCCGCCGAGTCTTCAGCGGCTCGGCCTGTCACGCCGTCTTCGCCCGCGGCTCGGCCCGTCACGCCGTCTTCGCCTGCAGCTCGGGTCCGCGACGCCGTCCTCACGTCGCCTTCATCCGCGGATCGGCCCGCGACACCGGCCGCGCCACGGCCCACTATGCCGGGCTCGCCATCGGCCCGGTCTGTGACGCCGGCGTCGCCAGCTACTTCGTCTGCTCTGCCGGTTTCGCCGGTGGGCCGGCCTTCTTCGCCAACCGAGCCCGAGGCTACTGTGTCTGGCTCCTCGTCACCGGCTGACTCGTCAACGTCGCCGTCCTCCAGCCCGTTGCAGGCTGCTCCGTCGACCTCGGTGGTTCCTGTGTCCCGACCACATACACGCAGTCGCAGTGGCATTTTCAAACCTAAGGAACGTAAGGATGGTACAGTTGCTTGGTTGGCTGCTTGTTTGGCTGCTGCTGTTGCGGATCCATCTTCTGAGCCTCGCTCATATCAGGCTGCCCTGCGCATTCCACATTGGCGAGAGGCTATGGAGCAGGAGTTTCATGCTCTCCTTCGTAACAAGACATGGACTCTCGTTCCTCCACCACCACGGGTAAATGTTATTGACTCAAAATGGGTATTCAAAGTGAAGAAGCATTCGGATGGATCTATTGAGCGTTACAAAGCGCGACTTGTTGCTCGCGGTTTTCGGCAGCGCCATGGTCTTGACTATGAGGACACCTTCAGTCCTGTCGTCAAGCCTACCACTATTCGGCTTCTTCTCTCCATTGATGTTTCTCGTGGTTGGTCACTTCGTCAACTTGATGTGCAGAATACTTTTCTACATGGATTTTTGGAGGAAGAGGTTTATATGAAACAGCCGCCTGGTTTCTCTGATCCTGATCGTCCTGACTATATCTGTCGTCTCTCCAAAGCACTATATGGTTTGAAGCAAGCTCCTCGTGCCTGGCATGCCCGCCTTGCCTCTGCCCTTCGTGCTCATGGGTTTGTGCCGTCCACTGCTGACACTTCATTATTTCTTCTACAGAAGCCAGAAGTCACTATGTATCTTTTGGTATATGTCGATGATATTATCCTTGTCAGCTCTTCTCAGTATGCTGCTGATGCTCTTGTCTGCTCTCTTGGTGCTGATTTTGCGGTCAAAGATCTTGGGAAGCTTCACTACTTTCTTGGAGTTGAGGTCACTTCTCGTGCTACTGGTCTTGTCCTTACGCAGAAGAAGTACTCCTTGGAGTTGTTACAAAGAGCGGGCATGCTGAAGTGCAAACCGACCACCACACCCATGTCGTCTACCGACAAGATAACAGCTGTTGATGGTGAGCTTTTGTCTCCTGCGGATGCCACAGAGTACAGGAGCATTGTTGGTAGACTTCAGTACTTGACGATCACGAGACCAGATATCTCTTATGCTGTTAACAGGGTTTGTCAGTATCTTCAGGCTCCCAGAGATACTCATTGGGCTGCTGTTAAACGCATTCTTCGTTATGTTCAGTTCACCCTGACATTTGGTATGCATATTCGGCCAACTTCCTCTCGGGTCCTTTCGGCCTTCTCTGATGCAGATTGGGCTGGTAGCCCAGATGACAGGCGATCCACGGGGGGTTATGCAGTATTCTTTGGCCCTAATTTGATCGCCTGGAGTGCTCGAAAACAGGCTACTGTGTCACGTAGCAGTACTGAAGCTGAGTACAAGGCTGTGGCTAATGCTACTGCAGAGATTATTTGGGTGCAGTCTTTGCTTCAGGAGTTGGGTTTGTCTCAACCACAGCCTCCTATTCTTTGGTGTGATAACATCGGTGCTACATACCTTTCTGCAAATCCAGTATTTCATGCCCGAACGAAACACATTGAAGTTGACTATCACTTTGTACGGGAACGTGTATCACAGAAGCAACTCCAGATCAAGTTTATCTCATCTAAGGATCAACTTGCAGACATCTTCACTAAGCCTTTACCTCTGCCACAGTTTGAGGCTTGTAGGCGCAATCTTACCCTTCTCAGTTCTTTAGAAAGTGGCTAAGATTGAGGGAGGGTGTTAGACTATGTATAGCTTCTGTACTTATGTACGTATATTGTACGTATTGTAACACATCCATTATATATAATGAGATAAGCCACTCCTAGAGGGTTGTGCTGATTCCCCCAAAACTTATTGTCTTACAAGTTGCTCATGCCGTCCTCCATGCGCCGGAGCAGCATGTCGTAGTGCATCTTCCTCGCTCTCGCTCTCAGTTCTGTGTGGTTAAGGCGATGATGTACAGTAATACGCGTTGATCTGTATATACGTACGACAAGCACTGGCTGTGTACGTGTATGTGTTTGCGGTTGAGTGTAGGACGTTCCTGTTGCAGTTTTAAATTGGCTTCCTTCGCGAAGAAGCGTCGCATTTGTGCACTTAATTTTGTAATTGCCGTTTCATTTCTTTTTTCTGTGTGCGGCTTACATCATTTGTAAATTTGTAGACTAAATTACTTACTGTTTTGGTCAGTATTCTTCCTCCCTCTCCCACCGACGTGCTTGCCTCCGCTGCATCCACACGCTTTTGACAGCGGAAACCAATTGATCAGGCGTCAATTTTACAGATTTTTTTATATATACGATCAACCCTCTCGTCTCCGGTGAACACCACCAATCCGAACCGTCGACGCTCTATCAAGGTCTCCATGCTCGTCGCCTCACAGCTCTTTGCTCGACTTTGTTGTCGTCTCCGCTCCCACTTTCTCCGCGGCTTCGCCTTCGCAGACGCTACTGTTCTACCCCTTTTCTATGTCACACCCAAAACTTAGGATGCAAGTCTGAATTTAGTTGTTACATCAAGAAAAAAGTCTGAATCTAGTTGGACGGATAATTAAGAAAACCTCAACGGCGAATCTGGATTACTAAATTGGGGAGTATCATGCGAGAACGGCGGTTGATGGACACTTCGTAGACTTTCTTGGGTTAACATCCATATGTTATGACACGGATGTGAGCCGGCAAAATCTCCATCATGGCCAGGCGTTGTTTAATCTAGTGCAGAGTTAGAGCTGAGAGAAGAACACGGGCACTGAAACAATAATTTCTCAGATACTCCTGTTAAATAGAAAAAGAAATTTCAGGGAACAAAAAATGAAAAGCTGATGCAACGAAAAAGAGAAGAAAAGGCCATACGAGCAGATATTTCGCAGATGGGCCGGGATCTGTCTACTCTCCAGCCCAACCTCACGGGCCAGCACCCACGAGGCCCCTTCCAGTCTCCTACCGAGGAGGCGCTGCGGCGCTGTGTGCCAAATACATTAGTCCCACCTCGCTAGTTTACACGGAGCAGAACCAGCTTATAAGGCGAGGCGCAGCGTTGTGTAGCATGACCTTACTTGAACAGGATCTGTTCTATAGGCTCGTACCGCTGCATCCTTTACCAATAAGGAGGCAAGCACTTCAGTCTGGTTGATGTACTCTGACCTCTGGGCCAGAGCGTGATTAATGGCTAGGATTGCTCTTGATGGATCAATCCGACGGCTGTAGATGATCGTTCCTGTCTGGCTCTGGCTTGCACAGGGTGGCCCAGAGGTTGTTTGACAGACTCCAAAATTCTTTTTAATTTTTTGGCCAAAACGCACACAGAAACTAAAACGTTAGCTGCACTTTTGTTTCTGAAATTTTCTAACCAACTTAATTCATTTCATGCGCAGGACCTCTCCTTCTAAAACATCTGGAAAGGCTTTTGTTTCAGACATTCTTTAACCAGACAAACCATTTTGTAGTCATACATCTGAAATTATCTTTGTTTCAGTTCAGAATATATCAGTGGCAATGGAGCGAAACAAATGGTTCGCTAGTTTTACAGGTAAGAGTATGTAACCCCAGAAAACTAGAACACATCGAATATCACATTCTCTTCATTTCCTCTTCATTATAAAACCACCTATTCTATCCTGCTTTGTTATGCCATGTTTCGAGAGACAAAAAATGTCAAGATCAAAGCCGCCGAGCCCATACCTATCCACCAGCGAACCTGGATCCGGTGGCTGCGGTGGGGTTGTTGTGTTAGTGATTAATGGCTAGGATTGCTCTTGATGGATCAATCCGACGGCTGTAGATGATCGTTCCTGTCTGGCTCTGGCTTGCACAGGGTGGCCCAGAGGTTGTTTGACAGACTCCAAAATTCTTTTTAATTTTTTGGCCAAACGCACACAGAAACTAAAACGTTAGCTGCACTTTTGTTTCTGAAATTTTCTAACCAACTTAATTCATTTCATGCGCAGGACCTCTCCTTCTAAAACATCTGGAAAGGCTTTTGTTTCAGACATTCTTTAACCAGACAAACCATTTTGTAGTCATACATCTGAAATTATCTTTGTTTCAGTTCAGAATATATCAGTGGCAATGGAGCGAAACAAATGGTTCGCTAGTTTTACAGGTAAGAGTATGTAACCCCAGAAAACTAGAACACATCGAATATCACATTCTCTTCATTTCCTCTTCATTATAAACCCACCTATTCTATCCTGCTTTGTTATGCCATGTTTCGAGAGACAAAAAATGTCAAGATCAAAGCCGCCGAGCCCATACCTATCCACCAGCGAACCTGGATCCGGTGGCTGCGGTGGGGTTGTTGTGTTAGTGTATTGCCTTCCCTGTTCTTTCTTACCACCTTTTCACCTTCTTCTCTGAATTATGTCGTTGTAGTAGAGTATTCCACCTGCTGTCGTAAATTGCAATTGGTCCTGATTGTTCAGATTCCTTGACCTTTGTAGTTCAGGACGTGCCTTAAGCTGTATTATTCCAAAACCTGGCTTCTTTCTTGTGTAGATGGTGATAACAATCTAATGTCTGCCGCTCTTCGTTGTAGGTTTCAGTTGCAATTTCCTGCTTGCGTAGCGTAACCCTGGGTTGGGCTTTTTCTGCAATGTCTCTATTCTGCTTTGCCCACTTGTGCACAGGGTGGCCCAGAGGTTGTCTGACAGACTCCAAAATTCTTTTTAATTTTTTGGCCAAACGCACACAGAAACTAAAACGTTAGCTGCACTTTTGTTTCTGAAATTTTCTAACCAACTTAATTCATTTCATGCGCAGGACCTCTCCTTCTAAAACATCTGGAAAGGCTTTTGTTTCAGACATTCTTTAACCAGACAAACCATTTTGTAGTCATACATCTGAAATTATCTTTGTTTCAGTTCAGAATATATCAGTGGCAATGGAGCGAAACAAATGGTTCGCTAGTTTTACAGGTAAGAGTATGTAACCCCAGAAAACTAGAACACATCGAATATCACATTCTCTTCATTTCCTCTTCATTATAAACCCACCTATTCTATCCTGCTTTGTTATGCCATGTTTCGAGAGACAAAAAATGTCAAGATCAAAGCCGCCGAGCCCATACCTATCCACTCAGCGAACCTGGATCCGGTGGCTGCGGTGGGGTTGTTGTGTTAGTGTATTGCCTTCCCTGTTCTTTCTTACCACCTTTTCACCTTCTTCTCTGAATTATGTCGTTGTAGTAGAGTATTCCACCTGCTGTCGTAAATTGCAATTGGTCCTGATTGTTCAGATTCCTTGACCTTTGTAGTTCAGGACGTGCCTTAAGCTGTATTATTCCAAAACCTGGCTTCTTTCTTGTGTAGATGGTGATAACAATCTAATGTCTGCCGCTCTTCGTTGTAGGTTTCAGTTGCAATTTCCTGCTTGCGTAGCGTAACCCTGGGTTGGGCTTTTTCTGCAATGTCTCTATTCTGCTTTGCCCACTTGTGCACAGGGTGGCCCAGAGGTTGTCTGACAGACTCCAAAATTCTTTTTAATTTTTTGGCCAAACGCACACAGAAACTAAAACGTTAGCTGCACTTTTGTTTCTGAAATTTTCTAACCAACTTAATTCATTTCATGCGCAGGACCTCTCCTTCTAAAACATCTGGAAAGGCTTTTGTTTCAGACATTCTTTAACCAGACAAACCATTTTGTAGTCATACATCTGAAATTATCTTTGTTTCAGTTCAGAATATATCAGTGGCAATGGAGCGAAACAAATGGTTCGCTAGTTTTACAGGTAAGAGTATGTAACCCCAGAAAACTAGAACACATCGAATATCACATTCTCTTCATTTCCTCTTCATTATAAACCCACCTATTCTATCCTGCTTTGTTATGCCATGTTTCGAGAGACAAAAAATGTCAAGATCAAAGCCGCCGAGCCCATACCTATCCACCAGCGAACCTGGATCCGGTGGCTGCGGTGGGGTTGTTGTGTTAGTGTATTGCCTTCCCTGTTCTTTCTTACCACCTTTTCACCTTCTTCTCTGAATTATGTCGTTGTAGTAGAGTATTCCACCTGCTGTCGTAAATTGCAATTGGTCCTGATTGTTCAGATTCCTTGACCTTTGTAGTTCAGGACGTGCCTTAAGCTGTATTATTCCAAAACCTGGCTTCTTTCTTGTGTAGATGGTGATAACAATCTAATGTCTGCCGCTCTTCGTTGTAGGTTTCAGTTGCAATTTCCTGCTTGCGTAGCGTAACCCTGGGTTGGGCTTTTTCTGCAATGTCTCTATTCTGCTTTGCCCACTTGTGCAATATGGGGCTGATCTGCCGTTCCTCCTCGTGTCCGGGTGTTCGTTTTTCTTCTTAACCTTCACCGCGTTCTTGAATGCATCACCACTCTTTATCTCTTCTTTAGGATTCACGAGGACGAAGACCTTTTCTTCCAATGGACTGCATAAAGAAATGTTTATCATTTTTGTTTAAGATGGCAACCAAAAAAAGTTCATTGTTGTATAAAAAGTGTTCAAAACTACATAAAGAAGATAACTAGAGATGCTACCAAATGATTCAAGTTGCCAGAGTCTCCACGTGAGCGCAAATGATAATGGTGAACACGATTTATTCAACTAAGTAGGCGACTGAAGCATACAAATAAAGTTAATCTGATTCCCCCAAATAAATTATCTCCAACCACGACTCAAACTTTGAAAATTTCCAAGTCTTCAAATTTTCGAGCGTGTGTCTTCACAGAAACAAGGCAAGCTTGTTCTTGCTGGAGAACAGGAAACATATCACAATCAACTAACAGTCAGAGGAAAAGCTACTCAGGTTTGTGGATAAAACATGCCATGGCAACAAAGTGTCCACTCTTCCACACAAAAAAAGGTCATTCTTTAATTTAAACATGTCCAAGCATCGACCCAAAAAAGTCCGTGAATGTTTCTCAACCTAGCAAAGTGCTGAACGAAAAAAAACATCGGAATAAGAAACTCCAACTTGTGGAACGCGGTAGTACGATCTCAGAATAAGAAACTCCAACCGCATTGACATACGTGGTTAGCAGGCCAAACTTGATAAAAGAACAGAATAAGAAACTCCAACTTGGGGTCCTAGGCCAACCATAATTGTTTAGCTTCTCTACATCGATCAACAATCTGCATCTGCCATGGCTAGCAGCACTACCTCTATCCATTCCATCCCAATCCATCCATCACAGCCAACTAATGGAGGCACGGTGCTGAGTGTCGGGCAAGTCCGTGGTGAATGGAGCGCTGAGCTACGCCCGATCTGCCCTGGCGGAGCAGGTGGCGCTGCAGCTCGGGGTCCAGCGTGACCAGGCCTTCATCAAGGATGAACTCAAGATGATGCAAGCTTTCCTGATGGCCGCGGACGACAAGCGGGAGGGAAACAGCAGGGTGGTCAAGGTATGGGTCAAGCAGGTCCGGGACGTGGCCTATGACGTCAAGGACTGCCTCCAGGACTTGGCGGTCCCAAATGTAAAGGAGAACTTTCCATGCTGGGCACCTCAGAATTAGTTGACCATCACCTTGAGTGCATCGGGAAGCTTCTTCACATGAGATACCTCTCTCTAAGAGGATGTGATGGCATTTATCACCTGCCAGATTCGTTGGGTAACCTGAGGCAACTTGAAACTCTACATATCACGGGTACACGCATAATAAGGCTGCCATGGACCATCGCCAAGCTTAGTAAGCTACGAAACATTTGTGCTGGAGCCATAGAAGATAACGATGATGACAGACTTGAAATCAAGACATGTCAAGAAGATCTACCCGAGGTAATGAGAAACAGGCTGTGTAACATTACTTGCTCTTCAATTGCATTTTGTGTGGCATGCTGTGCACCTCAGCTTCTGAAAAAGAAGATGGGTATGGATATCGACGTGAACAGGCGTGACGTATGCACCATGTGCTGCTGCAACATATTACCTCTGTTGGCCACGTGGCAAAGTACACGTGGTGTTGCAGTGCCAAGAAGAATTCGCAGACTGAAAGCCCTGCAAACATTGGGTATTGTCAACCCCACACGGGCAAAAGCCGTTCTGCAAGACATAGAAGAGCTTACCCGGCTGAGCAAGCTAGGAGTGATTGGCGTCAACAAGAGAAGCAGTCAAGATTTGGTTTCGGCAATTGCAGGTCTCAGCTGCTTGGAATCGTTGTTAGTGCAGTCACTGGGATATCCTGGTTTATCTAGCTGCTTAGATAGCATCTCCTCACCTCCAGCAAATCTTCAGAGCCTCAAGCTGTTAGTGCAGTCACTGGGATATCCTGGTTTATCTAGCTGCTTAGATGGCATCTCCTCACCTCCAGCAAATCTTCAAAGCCTCAAGCTGTACGGCAACATTGTGAAATTGCCCGAATGGATCCAGGGGCTCACAAATCTCGTCAAGCTGAGGCTACAGAGCTCAAGGATTCTGGAGCATGATGCTGCCACACAACTCCTTCCGAAGATACCGAATCTGTCTACTCTGCACCTGTGGAGGGAGTCGTTCGTGGGCAACGAGGTTCGTTTCAACTTCTGTCAAGGTGCATTCCCGAGCCTGGTGGTACTGGAGCTGGATCGCCTAGCTGACCTGAAATTGGTGAAGTTTGAAGAAGAAGCCACCCCGAAGCTCGAGCTGCAGTAGTTTCGTGACTGGACTTCTCAAGCCAGCACTGGGCTGCCATCACTCCCAAGCCTTATGGAATTCATGCTCATGGAGTTCCACGACGGCTACAAGGATAATTTTGTGGAAGAGCTTAGGGGTGAGCTGGCAAAGAATCAAAATCAACCGGCTCTGAAGAGGCACTGAGCAGAGCTCTATATTTATCGATTTGAAGCTTCCATTTTTTTCAACCAATTCAATGTGTTTCTTATGGATTGTTTCTTGTGTTTCTTTGTAATGTATGCGTCTGTTACACATCAGTCAGTTTCAGTAACCGTGCTATGAAGAATAAATTGTGTACTAAGGCATTGTAACACAGAACTAGAAATCATCCGGATTGTGTTTTGATTGTTTCTCTTTTATTTATTTTTAACTCTGAATACCCATCGTCAAAATCCTGGATAGGCCATGGATGTGGCATGCACCATGCTCTTCTCTGATCATGTATATGCCACTAAATGAGTAATTTAGGCAGATGTGAGTCAGTGGCGGAGCTTGATCAGGATTTTTGGAGGGGCAATCTAATGCAAAGATTAGGAAAAAGTGCATCGTTAATGACTAAATGCATGTTATTGATATGGCAGAACTAAATTAGCTT
>NC_041389.1:528781496-528785298 GCF_002162155.2 Triticum dicoccoides | reverse complement strand
TGTGTGAGTAGACCACAAAAATGTCAAGAGAAATTAACTTTTGTTTTATGGGATGACAAATAGAGCATGTGCTCTGTCATAGTTTATGCATGTTCTTTCGCTTAATGCAGCAATAGAGGCTGTGTATACAGTTAACAACTAAATCTACCTTGTTTAAACCCAGGTGTCAACTATATTTTTCTATAGACTTGGTCGAAATTAAAGAAGTTTGACTTAAACAAATCTAGAACTTCAATAATTTTGAAATGGAGGAGTACTAAAATAGACCGTTCACAGGCAGTCCAATTTCTAAAATCATGGTATGCTATTCAGTCAAACAAAAAATCATGGCATGCTAACTTCTAATAACTGTACATTGGCTGTAAAATACAGTACAAATCCAATGGCAGTACAAGCATGTACACATCTGAAGGTGCAAATAGCAAGACCCAAGACTCCAAAAAGTAAAATCCCCATAAAAGTGAAGCCGCCAAAAAGGTTACAAGGCCCTAAACAGAGACCCCAGTTCAAGATTTGGTGCGTTTTGATAACATCTAACATAACAAAAGCTAGCTTGATGATAGCGCCAATGCTACAAAAGCTAGCAAATATCTAATACGTAGTACACATATTACTTTGGGAGGAATCGACTAATAATGCCATATTACACAACACACAAAAGATATGAGATTGAAACTTCTACTGCAGATTCACATTGCTCGGAACCAAAATGCAGCAGGACCTTACCGGGATGTCGAAGTTTTCAGCCTTGCCGAACCCTGGCGGCGGCGTCCGCGGAAACGCGGTCAACGGTGGCGGCGATCTCTGCGGGTCGAGGACGCCGGAGGAGACGGCGGTGCTCCGGTGGAGGAGGCAGCGCCCTGAACCGGGTTCCAACGGCAATCGGTCGAGAAAGCGGGGAGCGTCTTGCTCCGCTGTGTACCTCCCAGCGGCCGCGCTCTGGAAAGAGGGGGCTGTGCCGGAGCGAGCGGAGGAGGCGCCGCCAGGGGGAACGGCCGTTTGGCCTGGCCCTTCTTGGAAGTTCTCTTTGTACCTCTTCGACATTGACAATGGAGTAATTTTTTCTTCTTCAGAAATAACTCCTCTCTCTTGTGCTTCATGGCTGAAAAAAAAGAACTCTATTAGATAGCATTACTCTTAAACGAAAAATATCAGATCTCAACCAACAAATTTCCTCCTGCATTCATCCGTGGACACAGATGTGGGAGGGCGTTATCCAACCGTCGCTGCATAAATCTGGTCTTTCTCATTTATTTTTCAAGTACGCACGTCAAATAGCTGCGTGCAAAAGTACAGCCGTTTAAATAGCCGCATGCAACACTAGTACAAATTTTAAAAAGTTGAAGTATTACGTCTCAACATTGGTGTCCCCTATCACCGCCCACTGATACTCAATCTTCCTTCGACTGCTCGTGAGTTGGTCAATGCCAAATTTTTTGATTCATTTGAATAAACTCTTCAACTTTGGCCGGATTCTGGTCTGGAAGTTGGATAGGATCACTCATGTTCTCAAATTCCAAACTTGCGACATCATCGTCACCCTCATCCTCGATGATCATGTCGTGCATGATCACGCAACATGTCATCACCTCTCACAAGGTCTTCGAATCCCATTGTTTTGCAGGTAGACGAACAATTGCAAAACGGGCCTCCAGAACTCCAAATGCCCTCTCGACATCCTTTTCTAGCAGGTTCTTGTCTTTTTGGCAAAGTGAACCTTTTTTCGGGCCAACTGGGTTTGAGATGGTGCTGACAAACTTAGTCCATGAAGGATAGATACAATCAATCAGATAGTAGCCCATGTTGTACTCATGTCCATTGACAGAATAGTGGCAAGGAGGAGCTTTTCTTTCAGTCAGCCTCGCAAACAACAACAATCATTACAACACATTGATGTCATTGTGAGACCCGAACATGCCAAAGAAAGCGTGCCAACTCCAAAGATCCTGCAATGCAACTGCTTCGAGAATAATTGTGGGCTTCTTAACATTACAGTGATATTGCCCATGTAAATCCTTCGGGCAATTCTTCTTTTTTCAATGCATGCAGTCAAGAGATTCAAGCAAACCTGGCCACTGTCTTACTTCTGAGATTGCCAAGAGCCTCTCAGTGTCTGCCACAGTTGGTTCTCTCAGGTACTGAGGTCCGAACACCTTGACCACGATAGTTGCAAACCTGACCATGGCATCTTCACATGTGCTCTCAGACATCCGTAGGTACTCGTCCCACGAATCAGCGATGGTGCCATATGCAAGCATCCGGAGTGCGGCCGTGCACTTCTGGTAACCAAAGAAGCCATTCGTTCCCACGACGTCCTTCTTTAGGATGAAGTAGTCATCGTAGGACCGAATGCCATGGTACAAACGATCGAGACATACTTGCACATCCGGAAACGCCGGTGAAAATGGTCAGTGAATAGTGCATCGGGGGAAAAGTAGTCGGCCATCAGTATCAAATGCATGTGTGCCTTGTTACGGCCGAGCATCCGATGACCCCTTGATCGAGCCCTTGATTGAGAACATGATCAATTGATAGAAAAGTGCAAAGTTATGACGATGTCTCAGGCAATGATCATGAATATAGGCATCACGTCTGTGTCAAGTAGACTGAAACAATTCTGCATCTACTACTATTACTCCACACATCGAACGCTATCCATCATGCATCTAGAGTATTAAGTTCATAAAGAACGAAGTAACGCATTAAGTAAGATGACATGATGTAGAGGAATTAGCTCAAGCAATATGATGAAAACCCCATCTTTTTATCCTCGATGGCAACAATACAATACGTGCCTTGCTGCCCCTACTGTCACTGGGAAAGGACACCACAAGATTGAACCGAAAGCTAAGCACTTCTCTCATTGCAAGAAAAACCAATCTAGTTGACCAGACCAAACTGATAGTTCGAAGAGAATTACAAAGATATCAAATCATGCATATAAGAATTTAGAGAAGATTCAAATAAATTTTATAGATAAGCTTATCATAAATTCATAATTCATTGGATAGATCTCCAAGAACATTGAGGAGAACATGGTATTGAGAATCAAAGAGAGAGAAGAAGCCATCTAGCTACTAGCTATGGACCCGTAGGTCTAAGGTAAACTACTCATGCTTCATCGGAAGGGCAATAGAGTTGATGTAGAAGCCCTCCGTGACTGAATCCCCCTCCGGCAGGATGCCGAAAAAGGCCCCTAGATGGGATCTCATGGGTGCAGAAGGTTGCGGCGGCGAAAAAGTGTTTTCGTGGATGCCTCTGGTGGTTTGGGGATATATGGAATATATAGGCGAAAGAATTAGGCCAGGAGGGTCACAGGGGCCCACAAGGATGGGGGCGCGCCCTACCCCCCTGGGCGCGCCCTCTGTCCTTGTAGCCGCCTTGTGGCTGTTGGGGAATGTAGTAATTTCAAAAAAATTCCTACGCACACGCAAGATCATGGTGATGGCATAGCAACAAGAGGGGAGAGTGTTGTCCACGTACCCTCGTAGACCGTAAGCGGAAGCGTTAGCACAACGCGGTTGATGTAGTCGTACGTCTTCATGATCCGACCGATCCAAGCACCGAACGTACGGCACCTTCGAGTTCAGCACACGTTCAGCTCGATGACGATCCCCGGGCTCCGATCCAGCAAAGCTTCGGGGATGAGTTCCGTCAGCACGACGGCGTGGTGACGATGATGATGTTCTACCTGTGCAGGGCTTCGCCTAAGCTTCGCGACGATATGACCGAGGTGGAATATGGTGGAGGGGGGCACCGCACACGGCTAAGGAACGATCCGTAGATCAACTTGTGTGTCTAT
>NC_041389.1:528768524-528781259 GCF_002162155.2 Triticum dicoccoides | reverse complement strand
GGGGGGGGGCGCCGCCCCCTGCCCTTGTCCTATTCGGACTAGGAAGGGGAGGGGCGTGCGGCCCCCTCCTGCCTCCTTCCCTCTTCTCCCTCGAGGCCCATGTAGGCCCAATAACCCCCGGAGGGTTCCGGTAACCTCCCGGTGCTCCGGTAAAATGTCGATTTCACCGGAACGATTCCGATGTCCAAATACAGGCTTCCAATATATCAATCTTTATGTCTCGACCATTTCAAGACTCCTCGTTACGTCCGTGATCACATCCGGGACTCCGAACAAACTTCGGTACATCAAAACTTATAAACTCATAATAAAACTGTCATCGTAACGTTAAGCGTGCGGACCCTACGGGTTCGAGAACTATGTAGACATGACCTAGAACTATTCTCGGTCAATAACCAATAGCGGAACCTGGATGCTCATATTGGTTCCTACATATTCTACGAAGATCTTTATCGGTCAAACCGCATAACAACATACGTTGTTCCCTTTGTCATCGGTATGTTACTTGCCCGAGATTCGATCGTCGGTATCCAATACCTAGTTCAATCTCGTTACTGGCAAGTCTCTTTACTCATTACGTAATGCATCATTCCGTAACTAACTCATTAGCTACATTGCTTGCAAGGCTTATAGTGATGTGCATTACCGAGAGGGCCCAGAGATACCTCTCCGACAATCGGAGTGACAAAACCTAATCTCGAAATACGCCAACTCAACATGTACCTTCGGAGACACCTGTAGTACTCCTTTATAATCACCCAGTTACGTTGTAACGTTTGGTAGTACCCAAAGTGTTCCTCCGATAAACGGGAGTTGCATAATTCTCATAGTTACAGGAACATGTATAAGTCATGAAGAAAGCAATAGCAATATACTAAACGATCAAGTGCTAGGCTAAACGGAATGGGTCATGTCAATCACATCATTCTCCTAATGATGTGATCCCATTGATCAAATGACAACACATGTCTATGGTTAGGAAACATAACCATCTTTGATTAACGAGCTAGTCTACTAGAGGCACACTAGTGACTATATGTTTGTCTATGTATTCACACATGTATCATGTTTCCGGTTAATACAATTCTAGCATGAATAATAAACATTTATCATGATATGAGGAAATAAATAATAACTTTATTATTGCCTCTAGGGCATATTTCCTTCAGTCTCCCACTTGCACTACAGTCAATAATCTATATTACATAGTAATGATTCTAACACCCATGGAGTCTTGGTGCTAATCATGTTTTGCTCGTGAGAGTGGCTTAGTCAACGGGTCTGCAACATTCAGATCCGTATGTATCTTGCAAATCTCTATGTCTCCCACTTGGACTTGGTCCCGAATGGAATTGAAGCGTCTCTTGATGTGCTTGGTCCTCTTGTGAAATCTGGATTCCTTTGCCAAGGCAATTGCACCAGTATTATCACAGAAGATTTTCATTGGTCCCGATGCACTAGGTATGACACCTAGATCGGAAATGAACTCCTTCTTCCAGACTCCTTCATTTGCTGCTTCCGAAGCAGCTATGTACTCCGCTTCACATGTAGATCCCGCCACGATGCTTTGTTTAGAACTGCACCAACTTACAGCTCCACCGTTTAATAAAAACATGTATCCGGTTTGCATTTAGAATCGTCCGGATCAGTGTGAAAGCTTGCATCAACGTAACCATTTACGACTAGCTCTTTGTCACCTCCATATACGAGAAACATATCCTTAGTCCTTTTCAGGTATTTCAGGATGTTCTTGACCGCTGTCCAGTGATCCACTCCTGGATTACTTTGGTACCTTCCTGCCAAGCTTATTGCTAAGCATACGTCAGGTCTGGTACACAACATTGCATACATGATAGAGCCTATGGCTGAAGCATAGGGAACATCTTTCATTTTCTCTCTATCTTCTGCTGTGGTCGGGCATTGAGTTTGACTCAACTTCACACCTTGTAGTACGGGCAAGAACCCTTTCTTTGCCTGATCCATTTTGAACTTTTTCAAAATTTTATCAAGGTATGTGCTTTGTGAAAGTCCTATTAAGCGTCTTGATCTATCTATATAGATCTTGATGCTCAATGTGTAAGCAGCTTCACCGAGGTCTTGCTTTGAAAAAATCTTATTCTAGTATCCTTTCATGCTATCCAGAATTTCCATATCATTTCCAATTAACAATATGTCATCCACATATAATATTAGAAATGCTACAGAGCTCCCACTCACTTTCTTGTAAATACAGGCTTCACCGTAAGTCTGTACAAAACTATATGCTTTGATCAACTTATCAAAGCGCATATTCCAACTCTGAGATGCTTGCACCAGTCCATTGATGGATCGCTGGAGCTTGCACATTTAGTTAGCACCTTTCAGATCAACAAAAACTTCTGGTTGTATCATATACAACTCTCGTTTAAGAAAACCATTAAGGAATGCAGTTTTGACATCCATTTGCCAGATTTCATAAAATGTGGCAATTGCTAACATGATTCAGACAGACTTAAGCATCGCTACGGGTGAGAAAGTCTCATCATAGTCAACCCCTTGAACTTGTCGAAAACCTTTCGCAACAAGTCGAGCTTTATAGACAGTTATATTACCATCAGCGTCAGTCTTCTTCTTAAAAATCCATTTATTCTCAATGGCTTGCCGATCATCGGGCAAGTCAACCAAAGTCCATACTTTGTTTTCATACATGGATCCCATCTCAGATTTCATGGCCTCTAGCCATTTTGCAGAATCTGGGCTCATCATCGCTTCCTCATAGTTCGTAGGTTCATCATGGTCAAGCAACATGACTTCCAGAATTGGACTACCGTACCACTCTGGTGCGGATCTTATTCTGGTAGACCTACGAGGTTCAGTAGAAACTTGATCTGAAGTTTCATGATCAATATCATTAGCTTCCTCGCTAATTGGAGTGGTTGTCACAGGAACCGGTTCTTGTGATGAACTACTTTCCAATAAGGGAGTAGATACAGTTATCTCATCAAGTTCTACTTTCCTCCCACTCACTTCTTTCGAGAGAAACTCCTTCTCTAGAAAGGATCCGATTTTAGCAACGAAAATCTTGCCCTCAGATCTGTGATAGAAGGTGTACCCAATAGTCTCTTTTGGGTATCCTATGAAGACACATTTCTCCGATTTGGGTTCGAGCTTATCTGGTTGAAGTTTCTTCACATAAGCATCGCAACCCCAAACTTTAAGAAACGACAACTTTTGTTTCTTGCCAAACCATAGTTCATAAGGCGTCGTCTTAACGGATTTTGATGGTGCCCTATTTAACGTGAATGCGGCCGTCTCTAAAGCATAACCCCAAAATGATAGCGGTAAATCAGTAAGAGACATCATAGATCGTACCATATCTAGTAAAGTACGATTATGACGTTCGGACACACCATTTCGTTGTGGTGTTCCAGGTGGCGTGAGTTGAGAAACTATTCCGTGTTGTTTCAAGTGTAGACCAAACTCGTAACTCAAATATTCTCCTCCACGATCAGATCGTAGAAATTTTATTTTTCTGTTACGATGATTTTCTACTTCACTCTAAAATTCTTTGACTTTTCAAATGTTTCAGACTTGTGTTTCATCAAGTAGATATACCCATATCTGCTCAAATCATCTGTGAAGATGAGAAAATAACGATATCCGCCGCGAGCCTCAACATTCATTGGACCGGAAACATCAGTATGTATGATTTCCAACAAGTCAGTTGCTCACTCCATAGTTCCGGAGAACGGCGTTTTAGTCATCTTGCCCATGAGGCACGGTTCGCAAGTACCAAGTGATTCATAATCAAGTGATTCCAAAATCCCATCAGTATGGAGTTTCTTCATGCGCTTTACACCGATATGACCTAAACGGCAGTGCCACAAATAAGTTGCACTATCATTATCAACTTTGCATCTTTTGGCATCAATATTATGAATATGTGTATCACTACGATCGAGATCCAACAAACTATTTTCATTGGGTGTATGACCATCAAAGGTTTTATTCATTTAAACAGAACAACAATTATTCTCTGATTTTAAATGAATAACCATATTGCAATAAACATGATCAAATCATATTCATGCTCAACGCAAATACCAAATAACATTTATTTAGGTTCAACACTAATCCCGAAAGTATAGGGAGTGTGCGATGATGATCATATCAATCTTGGAACTACTTCCAACACTCATCGTCACTTCTCCTTCAACTAGTCTCTGTTTATTCTGTAACTCCTATTTCGAGTTACTAATCTTAGCAACCGAACAAGTATCAAATACTCAGGAGCTACTATAAACACTAGTAAGGCACACATCAATAACCTGTATATCAAATATACCCTTGTTCACTTTGCCATCCTTCTTATCCACCAAATATTCAGAGCATTTCCGCTTCCAGTGACCATTTCCTTTGCAGTGTAAGCACTCAGTTTCAGGCTTTGGTTTAGCTTTGGGCTTCTTCGTGGAAGTGACAACTTGCTTGCCATTCTGCTTGAAGTTCCCTTTCTTTCCCTTTGCCATTCTCTTGAAACTAGTGGTCTTGTCAATCATCAACACTTGATGCTCTTTCTTGATTTCTACCTTCGTCGATTTCAACATAACGAAGAACTCGGGAATCGTTTTCGTCATCCTTTGCATACTATAGTTCATCACGAAGTTCTACTAACTTGGTGATGGTGACTAGAGAATTATGTCAATCACTATCTTATCTGGAAGATTAACTTCCACTTGATTCAAGCGATTGTAGTACCCAGACAATCTGAGCACTTGCTCACTAGTTGAGCGATTCTCCTGCATCCTTTAGCTATAGAACTTGTTGGAGACTTCATATCTCTCAACTCGGGTATTTGCTTGAAATATTAACTTCAATTCCTGGAACATCTCATATGGTCCATGACGTTCAAAACGTCTTTGAAGTCCCGATTCTAAGCCGTTAAGTATGGTGCACTAAACTATCAAGTAGTCATCATATTGAGCTAGCCAAACGTTCATAACGTCTGCATCTGCTCCTGCAATAGGTCTGTCACCTAGCGGTGCATCAAGAACATAATTTTTCTGTGCAGCAATGAGGATAAACCTCAGATCACGGATTCAATCCGCATCATTGCTACTAACATCTTTCAACACAATTTTCTCTAGGAACATATCAAAATAAACATATGAAAGCAACAACGCAAGCTATTGATCTACAACATAATTTGCAAAATACTACCAGGACTAAGTTCATGATAAATTTAAGTTCAATTAATCATATTACTTAAGAACTCCCACTTAGATAGACATCCCTCTAATCCTCTAAGTGATTACGTGATCCATATCAACTACACCATGTCCGATCATCACGTGAGATGGAGTAGTTTCAATGGTGAACATCACTATGTTGATCATATCTACTATATAATTCACGCTCGACCTTTCGGTCTCCGTGTTCCGAGGCCATATCTGTATATGCTAGGCTCGTCAAGTTTAACCCGAGTATTCCGCGTGTGCAACTGTTTTGCACCCGTTGTATTTGAACGTAGAGCCTATCACACCCGATCATCACGTGGTGTCTCAGCACGAAGAACTTTCGCAACGGTGCATACTCAGGGAGAACACTTCTTGATAATTAGTGAGAGATCATCTTAAAATGCTACCGTCAATCAAAGCAAGAAAAGATGCATAAAGGATAAACATCACATGCAATCAATATAAGTGATATGATATGGCCATCATCATCTTGTGCTTGTGATCTCCATCTTCGAAGCACCGTCGTGATCACCATCGTCACCGGCGCGACACCTTGATCTTCATCGTAGCATCGTTGTCGTTATGCCATCTATTGCTTCTACGACTATCGCTACCGCTTAGAGATAAAGTAAAGCAATTACAGGGTGTTTGCATTTCATACAATAAGGCGACAACCATATGGCTCCTGCCAGTTGCCGATAACTTCGGTTACAAAACATGATCATCTCATACAATAAAATATAGCATCACGTCTTGACCATATCACATCACAACATGCCCTGCAAAAACAAGTTAGATGTCCTCTACTTTGTTGTTGCATATTTTACGTGGCTGCTACGGGCTTTAGCAAGAACCGTTCTTACCTACGCATAAAAACCACAACGATAGTTCGTCAAGTTGGTGTTGTTTTAACCTTCGCAAGGACCGGGCGTAGCCACACTCGATTCAGCTAAAGTGAGAGAGACAGACACCTGCCAGCCACCTTTAAGCACGAGTGCTCGCAACGGTGAAACCAGTCTCGCGTAAGCGTACGCGTAATGTCGGTCCGGGCCGCTTCATCTCACAATACCGCTGAACCAAAGTATGACATGCTGGTAAGCAGTATGACTTGTATCGCCCACAACTCACTTGTGTTCTACTCGTGCATATAACATCAACGCATAAAACCTAGGCTCAGATGCCACTGTTGGGGAACGTAGTAATTTCAAAAAAATTCCTACGCACACGCAAGATCATGGTGATGGCATAGCAACGAGAGGGGAGAGTGTTGTCCACGTACCCTCGTAGACCGTAAGCGGAAGCGTTAGCACAACGCGGTTGATGTAGTCGTACGTCTTCACAATCCGACCGATCCAAGCACCGAACGTACGGCACCTCCGAGTTCAGCACACATTCAGCTCGATGACGATCCCCGGGCTCCGATCCAGCAAAGCTTCGGGGATGAGTTCCGTCAGCACGACGGCGTGGTGACGATGATGATGTTCTACTGGCGCAGGGCTTTGCCTAAGCTTCGCGACGATATGGCCGAGGTGGAATATGGTGGAGGGGGGCACCGCACACGGCTAAGGAACGATCCGTAGATCAACTTGTGTGTCTAAGGGGTGCCCCCCCGCCCCCGTATATAAAGGAGCCAGGGGGGAGGAGGCGGCCGGCCAAGGAGGCGCGCGAAGGGGGGAGTCCTACTCCCATCGGGAGTAGGACTCCCTTCTTTCCTAGTTGGAATAGGAAAAGGGGGGAAAGAGGAGGAAGGGGGGAAGGAAAAAGGGGGGGCGCCGCCCCCCTTCCCTTGTCCTATTCGGACTAGGAAGGGGAGGGGCGCGCGGCCCCCTCCTGCCTCCTTCCCTCTTCTCCCTCGAGGCCCATGTAGGCCCAATAACCCCTCGGAGGGTTCCGGTAACCTCCCGGTGCTCCGGTAAAATGCCGATTTCACCCGGAACGATTCCGATGTCCAAATATAGGCTTCCAATATATCAATCTTTATGTCTCGACCATTTCGAGACTCCTCGTTACGTCCGTGATCAAATTCGGGACTCCGAACAAACTTCGGTACATCAAAACTTATAAACTCATAATAAAACTGTCATCGTAACATTAAGTGTGCGGACCCTACGGGTTCGAGAACTATGTAGACATGACCTAGAACTATTCTCGGTCAATAACCAATAGCGGAACCTGGATGCTCATATTGGTTCCTACATATTCTATGAAGATCTTTATCGGTCAAACCGCATAACAACATACGTTGTTCCCTTTGTCATCGTTATGTTACTTGCCCGAGATTCGATCGTCGGTATCCAATACCTAGTTCAATCTCATTACCGGCAAGTCTCTTTACTCGTTACGTAATGCATCATTCCGTAACTAACTCATTAGCTACATTGCTTGCAAGGCTTATAGTGATGTGCATTACCGAGAGGGCCCAGAGATACCTCTCCGACAATCGGAGTGACAAAACCTAATCTCGAAATACGCCAACTCAACATGTACCTTCGGAGACACATGTAGTACTCCTTTATAATCACCCAGTTACGTTGTGACGTTTGGTAGTACCCAAAGTGTTCCTCCGGTAAACGGGAGTTGCATAATTCTCATAGTTACAGGAACATGTATAAGTCATGAAGAAAGCAATAGCAATATACTAAACGATCAAGTGCTAGGCTAAACGGAATGGGTCATGTCAATCACATCATTCTCCTAATGATGTGATCCCATTAATCAAATGACAACACATGTCTATGGTTAGGAAACATAACCATCTTTGATTAACGAGCTAGTCTAGTAGAGGCACACTAGTGACTATATGTTTGTCTATGTATTCACACATGTATCATGTTTCCGGTTAATACAATTCTAGCATGAATAATAAACATTTATCATGATATGAGGAAATAAATAATAACTTTATTATTGCCTCTAGGGCATATTTCCTTCAGTGGCTCCTCTGACTTCATCTCCAAGTCTCCTGGTTGTCTTCTGGTCCAAGAAAAATCATCGCGAAAGTTTCATTCCGTTTGGACTCCGTTTGGTATTCCTTTTCTGCGAAACTTAGAAACAAGGAAAAAACAGGATCTTGCACTGGGCTCTAGGTTAATAGGTTAGTCCAAAAATAATACAAAATAGCATATTAATGCATATAAACATCCAAACTGATAATATAATAGTATGGAACAATCAAAAATTATAGATACGTTGGAGACGTATTAGTGTCTAGGATGGCCTTCTGCTCCATCGCCTTCTTCGCTTGAGCGAGCTCAAACGCGCACAACGTGTTTGCCATGCTGAATCAGGCCTGGGTGACCGGAAGCACTGTTGTACCTCACCGTCCCCCTCCATTGTCATGTCTGGCGCCTGTTGCTGCTCCTCCTCCTCTAACATCGCGCTCTGACGCTTGCTCCTCTTCTCCTGCTCCTCCTCCGCCTCCTCATGACCCGGAGGCAGGCCAGCTACAAACCGAGTGGCGCGCCATGCCCTGATCTTCTCTAGGAGCTACAGCAGGGGCTCCGGTGTGAGCATAGTATAGGTAGTTTCCCGCTGTCAAGCCATAGCTACGGACAACAAGCTGCGAGCGGATGGGTGGGTGGTGGCACTGAGGGGAGGGAAATGATATGCAATCAGGGTTAGAAGTCGCCGTCAGGCTTAAATAGCTGGACTTGGGCCCTCGTGCATTGTGCTAGAACAGCATGACGCGACACCATGCTCTCATTGAAAATCGAACGAGATGTCCGTCAGACAAACGGGTTTATGCGGGTTTTCGTGTGGGTCTCTGTAGTCAGTCCGACGTGGCAGACGCGTCTGGGCCTCTGATAACCCGCAAGTATACGGGATAGTTGTAGCCTCTTTCGATAAGTAAGAGTGTCAAACCCAACGAGGAGCTAAAGTAGAACAAATACTCTCTCAAGTCCTATCGGCCACTGATACGACTCTAGGCATGCTTGACGTTCGCTTTACCTAGAACAAGTATGAAACTAGAGATACTTTGTAGGTGTTGTAGGATAGGTTTGCAAGATAATAGAGAACATGTAAATAAAAGCCAGGGGCTGTTTAGATAAAGATGTAATAAAGTAAATATTAGTAGAGAGCTTTTTGTTACGAGAAAGTTATTTGTCCAAGGCAATCGATAACTAGACCGGTAATCATTGTTGTAATTCTATTTGAGGGAGAGGCATAAGCTAACATACTTTCTCTACTTGGATCATATGCACTTATGATTGGAACTCTAGCAAGCGTCCGCAACTACTAAAGATTCATTAAGGTAAAACCCAATCATAGCATTAAAGTATCAAGTCCCCTTTTATCCCATACGCAAACAACCTACTTACTCGGGTTTGTGTTTCAGTCACTCACGCAACCCACCATAAGCAAATCATAAACATATTGCAAACCCTACAACGGGAATCCCTCACGCTTGCGCGACACGGAGGGCACAATAGGACATCACCAATAATAAAACATGCAACTCAAGCCAATCACGATCATCAATTAACCCATAGGACAAAACGGATCTACTCAAACATCATAAGATAGCCATACATCATTAGGGAATAATATATAGCGTTGAGCATCATGTTTAAGTAGAGATTACAGCGGGTAAGAGAGAGGTTACACCGCTGCATAGAGGGAGGAAGAGTTGGTGGAGATGTTGGTGAAGATGGCGACGGTGTTGGTGAAGATCGCGGTGATGATGATGGCCCCCGGCAGCGCTTCGGCGCCACCGGAAGCAAGGGGGAGAGAGCCCCCCTTCTTCTTCTTCTTCCTTGATCTCCTCCCTAGATGGGAGAAGGGTTTCCCCTCTGGTCCTTGGCTCCCATGGCTTGGGAGGGGCGAGAGCCCCTCCGAGATTGGATCTATCTCTCTGTTTCTGCGTTCTCAGATTCTACCCCTTTACCGTTTTTTAAATATACGGAGATCCGTAACTCCGACTGGGGTGAATCTTTCGCCCAGATCTTTCTCATAAAATTAGCTTTCTCGCATCAAAAGAAGAGCGTCAACCGCCTTACGGGTGGCCCACGAGAGCCCAGACCGCGCCCAGGGGGGAGGGCGCGCCCCCCTGTCTCGTGGCCACCCCGGACACCGTTTCGCGTTGATTTTACTTCCCAAAAATCATAAATATTTCAAAAAAAATCTCCATCCGTTTTTATCCCGTTTGGACTCTGTTTGATATTGGGTTTCTGCGAAACAAAAAACATGCAACAGACAGGAACTGGCACTGGGCACTGGATCAATATGTTAGTCCCAAAAATAGTATAAAAAGTTGACAAAAGTATATGAAAATTGTAGAATATTGGCATGGAACAATCAAAAATTATAGATACGACGAAGACGTATCAGCCTCCCCATTTTTTCTTCAAATATGGGCGGGATATGAGGGGTGTCGGTCATTTCGAGCATATGGGGCCGGCATGAGGAGCCCGTTTGGGTTGATTTCTTTTAACCGGTTAGTGACCAAGCCATTCCCCTAACGTACAATGGGTTTGGGGGAGCCCCGCTGTAGATGCTCTAATAGACTAAAGGGGCCGACAAGACAAGTTCATATATCGCCGGTACAATTTACTCTCCACGGTTCAACCCCAACTCCTATCTAAGGCACCCGTTACACTGTTATTTGCACATAACCCTCTCCGTCCCGAGCCCAGCCCATTTTCTTTGTTTTCTTTTTTTATCCTTCATAAAATATGAGTGTATATGAGAGATTCAAACCCCAACGCTTCAGGTTTACTCCCGGCGGCGACAATCAAATGGGAAAGCTTACTTATTGTGCCCACTTACATCTTTTATTCTCCTTGTGCCAAATGTAACACTAAAAAAACATCGCGTCCCCTATCGTTTTCTTCTTCCATTTGACCATTTCTTCTTCTTTTTTGTTCACTGTTTCTTTTTTCCATTTGTTTTTTCTTTTCTTAATTCACAATTTTTTTACAAAAATCATGAACTTTATTTAAATTCATGAACTTTCCACAAAGTCAAGAACTTTTTTTCAAATCCATGATTTTTAGAAATCATGAACTTTTTCCAACCCTGTGAATTTTTTTCAATCCATGATCTCTTTAGAAGCTCATGAATGTTTTCCGAATCTGTGAAATTTTTTAATTTTGTGTTTTTTCAAAAATGATGATTTATTTTCATAATATATGATTTTTAAATTTTTTTCATGAACTTTTTAAAAATTCAAACTTTTGTGAAATTCATGCACTTTTTAAAAATTTGTGAACTTTTTCAGATTCATGATATTTTTTCAAATCTATGAGTTTTTTTTCAAATTCGTTATTTTATAAATCATTGATTTTCTTCTTCAGATCCACAAAACAGTTTTCAAATTCACAGACCATTTTAAACCCATAATATTGTTTTGATTTCTCTGTTTTTTAAATCCGTTAACTCCAAGACCAAGGGAGCAGAAAAATCAAGCCAAAATACAAACTAGTGCAAACGACCTACCATTTTTTTTGGGTGTGTGAACGGCCTACCTTATTATTATTTTTTTAGCAAAATGCAAATGGCCTACCTAAGAGCAAGAGAAAAGGCGAACGAACGAGACCCAGAACCATTCATAGTGTGGCACAACAGGCGCCGAAGTGGGGCTCTCTGGTTCAGCCAGTGCTGGCACCTCTTGACTAAGTGGCATCCCGCTTTATCTCATGAAATGAAACTAATAATTTACTAGCTCGTATGAACATTTTGCTCATCACCTGGCTAAAATCAACATTGAATTTATACCCGCTATCCCATCCGTTTTGTACCCTACCCCCGACTCGTATTTAACCTCTATCAACATTTTGCTCGCTTCAGTGTTTATAGTCGTCGTTAGGTGGTCTACGGATTTGGATGCAATTTTTTATTATTTTTAGTGTTCGTTGTACTATCAATCTACCATGATTGAAGATGAATAGATTAAAAGTTTTACCAAAAAAAGAAAAAAAAAGACTAGTATTCTTAGTTATTGAGAGCTGGTCGTGCCATCTTCCGTGGTATACGTTCCTCGCTCTCCAACCTACACCTACCTCACTCACCCGTACCGAAACAAGAGCGATCAATCGGCTCAACCACACGAGAACACGAGAACACGTCCGGCCAAAAACAGCGGGCGCCGCCACGAGCCAGCCTAGCACCAGCACGCCACCGGGTTTTCCTTCCTAAGACAAACGACGCAGCACCGTTGATGATGAATAGGCCAGCCGGGCCCGTCGCGCTGGCAGGTGGGGCCGGGGCGACGGGGGACGGAGGCATCGAGACTCTCTCTGCAGAGATCGTCATGGGCCGGGCCTCGTGACCTCCGCCAGCCAGCCAGCCGCGTCGGTCGATACGCCCGATGCCCGCGCCCACGTGCAAAGCCCGGCCCGCGCTATAAGACGGCCCCGCTAACTTCCTTGGACGCGCATCCAACCCTCCTGCTGCTGCTGCTGTGTTGCCTTGCCGCCCCGACCGCCGCCTCCACCACCCACCCACCCACCCCCACCGCGCCGGCCTCTCCCCCTGTCCCGTCTCCCTCATGGCCTCCTCCGCCGCGTCCGCCGTCTCCTTCGCC
>NC_041389.1:528751137-528768310 GCF_002162155.2 Triticum dicoccoides | reverse complement strand
ACGCCGTTCGATCTGCGACCGGTAGGGTTTAAGCGCCCGGCAGTGTTCCTGAGATTAGGTGCGGATCCGCTCTGGTCTGCCTGCCGTGGATGGGATCCCTGGAGGCCCTAGGTGTCGCCGATTCGGTAGCTTCTAGCCGGTCGAAACGTCCGTGTTTTTTTTTTTTGGCTCGATTGGATCTGGCACCGTACCGTACCGTAGGACTGAATTTCGCGCTCCCTGTCCTACGCCAATCGATCCGGCCGGTGCTACCGCATTCATCATGATACATATATCCGCATGTGACCTTATGTGCGTGCTCGTTGGATCGGATGTTTAGGAATTCTGCGCGGATTGTTCACTGGATTTTGTTGTGCTTGTAACCTTATTTTCTTTATGTGATGTGATGCCATGATCGTGCTTACAGGATCTTGATCAGAAAAGTTAGATAAATATAGAACTGGTGCTGTATGGTGCATGCAAAGTCTTCATTCATTCATAAATCTGTAATGGCACGCCACCTTATCTAGTGGACTGTTGTTTGCATTGCTTCATGGTAGCATGCTGTAAGGACTGCCCACTAAAGGCGTCTCACTTTACGTGAAAGATTCCCAGGTTTAGGTGATTGATACATAATCTCATAGGTTGCTTCACACTCAACTTGAATGCATGATGTGTAGCTCTGAGGATTCCTCGATTACATGATTCCGCCTTTAAGCTATGCAGGCAGAAGAAACATTCTATAGTAAAGCATGGGGTTGTTGATTAAACTGCTGCTGTGTTCAATGAAAAAAAAGTGTAGTTAATTCAGGTTGTTGTGTTTAAGACACATACATGCTTCACAGCACTTTGTTGAAACCAAATGGAAAACAATGGAATAGCCGAACAGGTCCTGTTTGACAGTTTTTTAAGGTTACTTAGGGATATATGTAACTGTTTTGGTTACTATTTTGTACTCTAGTTTCTGCTTTTCACTTTCAGTGAAGCAGCATTGATAATTTTATAATTTATTTATGCCTGAACACTATATTTGATAGAATGATAGTCAAGCAACCTAGTTGATAATTTTATGCAATGTGGCATTGTTTTTCCACTGTCAATCTGGTTTGCTATTCCCTAGTTCATTTATTTTTCCCTTACTTACGAAATCATGCTCGGCGATTTACAGGCAATCAATGCCAACTCGGTCTCATTCTCTGCTCCAAGGAAAGACAATGTATCCTTCCGTCTTCAGCCTGTTTCCCAGAGATTTTCTGTTCGCTGTGCTGTAAGTATCGTCCTTTTCTGGTATTGCAATCGTATCAATTAGTTATTGCACTTCAAAAAAAATTCCCTACCTATTTGATATGTCATTACTTTCATATATGCAGGCAACATCCTTTCTTTTGAATAATTAATCATGCATGCTATCTGAGGCTATTCATCTCAATCTATTTTATTCCAGTTTTATCATAAGTCAACAAACTACTACTGCATCATATAGAAAACCCTGTCGTGTTTCATCACAACAGTGCTTCCATTTTGTCTCTTGCTCTCTTACAAAAGTTATTTGGAGATAATTCCAGCAATGGTGGTTCCTTTTTGGCATCGTGCATTTTGCATGCTTGGCCTATAATTTGACCTAAGTAAGCGCCTCCTAGTCTACTTGTACCACATTGATTCAACCATAATTTAACCCTGTAATTCTGATTTAGTAGGCAGGTAAATTACCATGCAATGTTTCTGAAATCCTACTATCCATCATAGGGCTTTGTTGCTATGATTCTAACTGCTTCATATTGGTGTTGTAATTTAACAGGCCAAAAAGGAGACAGTAGAAAAGGTTTGTGATATTGTGAAGAGCCAGCTTGCGCTTGCTGATGACACTGTAGTTTCTGGCTCCTCTACATTTGCTGATCTTGGTGCCGATTCCTTGGACACGGTAAGTCAGCTGGATACTGTAATGTGTGTCACATGTTCATCCTAGCAACAGACCTAGCTGGCTCCACCCACCCAGTGGATATGATCTTGTTAAGTTTGTAACAGTGCATCATTCATCTAAAAACCCCTTGAAGGACATTTGGCAGTAGTTTCTGTTTGTTATACAGCAACAACAAATAGTTTCTGTTTTTGAAGTATTTTGTGACTACGACTCACTAGTAAGTTGGAACCCAAGTCTGGGAATGTGTAGGTCTGTTCTCTTTTGGCAAAAGTTCCAGTGTCTGCGAGAACCATGTTGTTCCACTTTCTTCATTTTCATCCGTCGGAGCCCTTTTTGGCAGCAGTACTTTGTTACTGCAGTTTATGCTAACTTTTATCAACACTCTTTTGTGCATGGAAATAAGCACTCTGAAAGTGTAGTTTTCAGTTTGAGATTGCAGAGGTCCTAACTACTGAAACTTTGTGTGGCTCTGTTGTGTAGGTTGAGATTGTCATGGGCCTCGAGGAGGCTTTTGGAATCAGCGTGGAGGAGTCGAGCGCGCAGACCATCGCAACGGTGGAAGACGCCGCCAACCTCATTGACAGCCTTGTTGCAAACTAAACATATTTCCTGGCAATAATGTGCTACCCACTGCAACCGTTGCTGCTGGAGATGGATCCCATTTGACGTGCTAGATTTTACTGTGGAGAGTCGGTGACATCTGTATCAGTGTTTTTGCCTGTCTTGCGATATTACGACATTATTTATTAAGCGGTTGTTGAAGGAATTTTTTCTTGTTGAAGCTGTGTTGGAGACTGATTTCAGAGGGTCTGAACATGATGTGCTGGAAGTAACTACTCCCATCTTTTTTGGTTCAAATCTACACCTTGTGTTCTAGAGCAAACGATCGTTTATAATTTTCTTAGGTTGTTTTTGGTAAACTTTCAGTTTATGCTTTGCGATGTGAGAATTTCAGCATTTTGACCGCTGCAAGTACTATTATGTGTGGTGCTCACGCAAACTTTCCTGCTATTTCGTATTTCAATATGAACTATGTACGAAGTAAAATGATGAGTACTACTTTAAACTATATCTATATAATTCTGTATGTAGTCTGTAGTCCACATTAAAATCTCTAATAGGACAAAGGACTTGTATTTAGGAACGGAGGAGGGTATTTGCTTTCGGAAAGATTCTCGCCTCAGTTCCACTAGAACCAGGAGGCTAAGAAATTTGATATTCTGTGTTATGATGTTCCAGTGCATTTGGTTACCGTATGAATGTAGGATGGACGCGCATTCGAACCTAATCTCGTGGTTAACCTAGCAATGACTACAGTCATCGACTCATTATGGGTAATCTTTGGTCTACCCAGCCGTATTATCCACATACTACTAATCACAAGCAGCCTGGTTAGTGGTTATACTCTAGTGGTACTAGTAGTACAATCATCTGAGTGCTACTAGTTTTAAATTCTACTCCCTCTGTAAACTAATATAAGATCGTTTAGATCACTACTTACTCGTCTGGGCGGCATCGTTCTAGGTAGTACAGGTATATGCTCCCCGACCCGATGAAGAAAAGGGTCATCATCGTGTCCGCCACGCGGACGGGACAAACGACGACGACGCACGAGCCTCAGGCGTGCGTCCCTAGCCTCTCCTCTCCTCTCCTCTCGGTGACACAAAACAAAACAAAAAAGATGCCGCCTGGATGCTCGATTAGCCGCGAGTGGTATATTATTTCGTCTCTGCAGATGCGATTAGCGAGCTAGTCATCACTGGATAAACACGCCTGCTAGCCATGTCTCTGTTGCCATGCCGGACTGTCACTGACGAGCAAAGTTTATTACTTACACATGACAGAGAATTTGCTGCACCGCGTCGAGCGGCAAAATTGACAAATTTGACCTATGGACGAAATCAAATCACAGAATGAACTGCCCGTAAAATTATTTCACGCGGCTGACCTTTTTGTGTGACGCCAGCCACGAAAGCACCACACTACACTGTGCAACGCCTCACAAATAGGCGCTACATGCCTGATCAGCGTCGCATCTGTGTGATCCAAAAATTACTAAATCAGTGTGCAGCGCCTAAGAGTTAGGCGCCACACTATACAGTGTAGCGCCTGGCTTCTAGGCGTTGCACTAGTGGTTGCTTCATTTTGTAGTGCAACCACTAGTGCAGCGCCTGAGAGCTAGGCGCCACACTATACAGTGCAGCGCCTAGCTCTTAGGCTCTGCACACTGACTTAGCAATTTTTAGGCAGTCTGGGGTGCAACGCTGGCCAGGCGTGTAGCGCCTATTTATGAGGCGTTGCACAATGTAGTGTGACGCATTTGTATCGGGCGTCACACAAAAAGGTCAGCCGTGTGAAATAGTTTCACGGGCAGTTCACTCTGTGATTTGATTTCGTCCACAGGTCAAATTTATCAAATTTGCCGCGTCGAGCTGAGTGGCCCTGCAGACTGCGGGTGGGAGAAATGCAGTAGTAATGCTTTGCCGCTGCCATGGTCGGAGGGAGGGAATTTAATCCCCCGACAGCGCCTCGCACGGGCTGCGTGCTTTGCCCTGCTACCGGCGCGACAGGCACCCCTGCGGCCATCGATTGCTCTCACGAGCCCTTCCTTTTTACCGCCTGCCCTGGCCGCTAGCTCGCCTCTATACATATAGCTCCACCACCCCGGCGCAAAGGCGAGCAAAAGCCGGCCGAGCAGAGGCAGCTAACGCAAGAAAGCGTCGTGCCGTGCGTGCCCAGAGCGCGAACCACCGGGGAGCAGAGAGAGAGAGGCGGCAGGGTTGATGGCGGAGGTGGAGAGGAAGGCCCCGCGGAGGGAGGAGGAGCTGGTGGAGGCGGCGCTGGCGGCGGCCGCGGCCGCGCTGTTCGTGTCCGGGGTCAAGAGCCTGGCGCCGGCCGTGCTCGTCGACCGCTGGTGGTGGCCCCTGCCCGCGCAGGTGCTCGCCGCGGCGCCGTCGCCCGTCCTGTTCCTCCTCCTCAACGTCCTCGTCGCCTGCATCGTCGTCGTCTCCGTGCAGCCGGCCAAGCGACCAGCCGCGGCGGCGGCGACGGGCGCCGTCGCCGCGGAGGTGGCGCCGCCGGGAGACGGTGCGGCGAAGAAGCTGAAGAAGAGGCGGAGCAGCAAGAGGCGCGGGGACGGCGCCGAACCGGCGGCTCTCGCGCCGCCCTACGTCGCCGCCGACCGCTGCATGGCGCTGGTGGTTGACCGAGGTGTCGTGATGGCGCCGACGGGCGGAGAGGAAGAAGAGGAAGGAGCCGCCGGCGACGCGGCGGAGGTGGACAGGCGCGCGGAGGAGTTCATCTCGGCGTTCCGGCACCGCCTCAGGGTCGACTCCTTCTCGTCTCGCCGCGGGGAAGCCGGCGACGCGGCGGCGCGAGCCATCAGCGGCACTGCGCCGTGCTTTTGACCCGAGCCTGCATGCACCTCGCGCGCTCGCGGACCCTGTTTTGTTCAAATCGCAGTCAGTTTTTTTCGCTTTCTTGATCTGTAGCTACTACTGGTACTTTGACATCAACTGGTTGGATGAATCTTCAAGCATGCTTGCTTGGTCGTGTGAAGAAATACGAATTAATTGCATGTTGGTACCACACTTGCGCACCTACTCACGAGTCAGTACCGCTACTCATGCATGTCGCAGTTCAGTACCAACTCAGGGCCTAAGTGGTGCATAACGGGCTAAGGAGCGTATAACAGTGTATTGATGCTGTATCTGACCGGCGGGACCCCCTGTCAGGTGCTGATGTGTCATGCTCTTTTGCAAAAAAGACCTTTAGTTTATATTTAATCGCGTATATACCCCTTGTTTGGCAGAAAAAGGTCCCTACCAAAAATCAAACATTCGCGGGAACCAACTGCGACTCGAACCAGTGACCAGCCACACGCGTCTAGCGCTCGCTACCGCTGCGCTACAGCACTGATCATTCTAATTATCACGCGCAAAGCTTTGTATACATTTGCCGTTCTGTTTTTCTTTAAAATAATAAAAATATTAGTTTGACCGCGCGATCCTGCAGGGATTAGAACACGCGCCGTTACGTTCGCACAGCGAGCTCGCTGCCGATGCGCCACTGCATCGTTCACGGCTTTACTGTTCGAGCCGTCCTGTTTTCCGAATTTCTTTATCTTTTTTCCAATCGTGTGTATTCTTCGGGCCCTACGCTCTGTGTGTGCCGTATATTGAAAAAAGATATACACATACATACAACCTTTATTAAAAATGGTTCAATATATATAGGGTGAACGTTTTTATAATACGAAACAAGTTCATCGTATGTAAAAAAAATGTTCATCTTATATTTGTTGTAATTTTTAATGCACAGTTACTCGAAAAATTGATAACATGTATTAAAAATTATTGTGTTATCGTAATAAATTTTATAATACATGATGAACATTTTAGAAAAGACATTTACAACTATTAAATACACGTTCAGCTTTTCCCAAAAATGTTCTGAACTTTTTTTCAAAATGCACAAACACTTTATTTACCTTTCAGAGTAATTATAAATTTTTTGAACGTCAACCCAAAAACAAAGCGGAGACCAGCAGGTCTATTATTCAGAGCTTGTGTATTCTTCAGACCGAAATCAGTGTGCGCAACGTATATTGAAAAAATTCCCCGCAAAAAAATGTATACTGGAAAAAATTACACACACATATATATAGATATCATATATTATAAAATGTTCAACATATAAACGATAAACTTTCTGTAATACGAAATCGTATATTTAAATAAGATCATTGTATATTAATAAATGTTTAATATATATATATATTAAAAGATGTGGTGAACATTTTTTAATATACGCTACGCTTTTATAAGATGAACTTTTAATATATGATGCAATGAACATATTTTTAATCATACAACGCGATGAACATTTTTTAATGTCAGATAATATTTTATATCGTATAAAAATCAAAACTGTTCGGAGTTTAAAGACGTACTAGTAAGCGTGCACGTGCAACGCACGTATAATCATAGAAATAAGTTTGTTTAGTTATCCTAGTTAGGAAACAATTATTTCAAATCTTAATTTGTATGAAACTATGCTTTTGCAGATATAGTTTTGAAATGGACTAAACAAGAACAAGTTACATACAATAGTATGTTAGTCAATTTTGTCCTAGAGATTGACACTTAAGTAACACACATAGACAACATTTTGGTCATCAACTCTGGATCCATATACAACAAAATGTGAAAGTAAGTTAGACTTTGAGCATATTTCATTTATTATCATAACTCTGTCCTTTAAGGAAACGACAAACCATATATTTAACTTTCGTATTCAACCATTATTTCTCCTTATATCTTAAGTCTAATCATATCGATGCTATGCACCTTCACTGTAAACCACTAAATCAGAAACCGTAGAAGCATTAATAAATGGGGCACACAATTAACCTCACAAAGATGCATCACCATGTATCACAATCTATAGATACAACTTGTGCTACCATGACTTTATGTAACCACATCAATCTTTTGATACATAGTAAGTGTGCACGTGCAACACACGTATCATATCTATAATTAAAACATTTTAAGTCTTAATCTTAATCCAAGACGAACAACAGACATAGTCCAAGAACATTCCAAGTTTTCAAGTCTTGATTTCTTATATCATCATCATTGAATTCCAAGTTAAGTAAAATGACGACTATTTTTTTCTAAAACGTGTCATGTGAATATAAAGTCAAGTAGTGATAAGACTTTTTTGAAATACTGACACACCACAAAATAATAAGTATCATAATATGAAGCAAAATATACCTGTTCCGGATTGTCGGAAACAATATCTCTCATTAAGTACTCCATGAAATTTAACATCTAGAGACCACAAGATGACCTGCATGATTACAACTTTTTAATATGTTCAATAACAAATATCAATAAAGATCTCAATAGCTATCAAAATGATTATGACTGGACATTTTTCTAAATCCTTGTGACATATAAAAACATAGCACCCACACAGTCAAATCGGACACGCCCAATATATTTTTGGACAACATCCGATGCTAATATAAAGCAAATGACCAAAAAGGCTATTGATAAAGAAAATGACTTGTCGTCTAAGAAAAACTGACTTGGACAACGTCTATATTTTCTTAGAGGAACACCTATGCTTATTAGTACTTGACCAAAAAAGTTTAGATCAAAAAAGAAAAAAGAAAGAAAAAGAAGAGACATGCAGATGCTTATCCCTTCACTCTCTCCCCACCACTCCCCATTCCATGGTGGCGTCCGCCTGTTCTCCCCGCTGCCTGCTCTCCTCCGCATGCCGCGCCGTCGCACGACGCCTCCTCCATGTTGCCACGATGTCGCTCAGCGCCTCCTCCTCCACCCCTCTGCCTCGCCCCGCCGCCTCCTCGCCGCACGACGGCCTCGCCTCGCCAGCAACCCCGCCGGTCTTACCTAGATAAACTCTGCCGCTGCCATCCCCATGTCCCAGCGCAGATCTAGACGGGAGCTAGAGGGGCATGCTGGACACGATGCGGGAGCGGGCATATCATAGCGGACCGAGATCCAGTGCGTCTACGTGCCCGCCGTCATCGTTGCCCCCCGTGCTTGGCTCCCACACTCGCTCCAGGTAGGTGCTCGCAGCTCGCCTACTGCTCGGCTGCTCCAGGTACTTGACGGACTCAGGTAGTCGTAATTGGATGTCAGCTTCTTAATCAGTACTCATAGTTTTTGTGTACCTATCATTTGTCAATTGAAGTGGAAATGAAATTCTAGTCTTATTTTACTAAATTGTGAGATTCAGGATCTGGTTGATATTTTGAGAGTTTTTACCATTTAGGTTTTTGGTAACGCACATCAGGAATGCACACTTTAATTTATTTTAAGTGTGTACCTATCATTTGTTGTGTTTTAACATATCTTGCCACTACTCTGTAGTTAAAGCACAACGTGAGGCTGCAGCAGAAGCTTGAGGAATGCAGGGGCTAATAATAGTACTCATCAACCAAAAATACCGGCGTCGTCAACCATGCTTTGAACTTTTGGAGATCAAGCTGTACGGTTGTACCATGAAGATTTTTGGTAAATACCTCAACTCTCATGAGATGATTAGCTTAGAAAATCGAGATATTTTCTCATTAATTTCAGCTCTTCTGATGAGGCACATAGTTTTGTGCTTGGGGTGCTCAGAAAGAATAGGATGTTTTCTTTTTTATACATCTCGTGGCTTATACTTGTGTCAGAACAGAAAGGAAAAAAGAATACTTGGTCTTTACATGGAAACGACGCTCCTATGGTTATTGTGATCTCAAATTTTGCAGAATTTCTTCTAATGTTTTATTTACTCTTTTACTGGCTTCCCCGTCTTTATTTGTGACGCTTAGTTGCTCACCCTGGCATGCTCTGTTACCCAAGATGCAGTTTAAGGATTCAAGTGGCGATTGCAACCCAAAACATTGCAAAGAATCTACTACCAGAGGCTTCATTATGCACACCTTTTCTTTTTACAAAATGGAGTCTGATCTGCTGTCATCACATCACCAGGTATGCCTACAGCACCAATGTTTGTACAGTGACATTTATTCACACACAAATGAAGATATTTAAGGTTAGAACGAACATCACCTTCAACACCTGGTGTGTATCGTAGTTGGGTGACAGCAGATTGCGCAGTGGGCCTCTCGGCGGTGTGAAAATCCGGCAGAAGAAATCACTTGATCATATATTTGATTATACTTCTGATTGCTCAATCATATATAAAGAACAAAATATAATGGACAAACCAGGTGATAATGATATTGCCGCGTGTGTCCTAGATGGGGTGTGTTCTGCATTAAGAATAGTAGATGTAGCTTTCTTATGAGCCATGTTTAGTGCATACCTCTCCCTTTCCCTTTGTCTCTTCAACTCTTTAGGACCTGCCATTTGGCCTGCGTGACAAAATCTTTACATAGGCTCGAGTTGGTGATATATTTAAGTTACTTACCTGAGTTGGTGATGTTGAATAGGTCCTCAAATTGGGTCCCTAAGTCGTCACGCTGAGTCGTAATTATTGAAATTTTCCTTGTTACAAAATGTCCGGTTTGATTTGAAGGAATTTGGATCATGAAATGGAGCCTGATCGGACATCATCACATCAGCATTTATGCCTGTACCACCAATGTCAGTACAGTAACATTTTTTTACACACAAATGGAGTTCCAAATTTGTTAGGCTGAGAGGATGCCATATGCAACTGTCTCAATCAGGATCTTAGTGTTCCCAATCATGGTTGTTGTACATGAAAGATTTACTTGAGCCATAAACAGGATGGTTGCAGGAGAAAAATAAGTACAATGATTTGGTGTTTTCAATGCTTTGAGCTGAAAAACAGTTCAGATACCTGAATTGCTGATGGTCCTGAAGTCGTTACGCCGAGAGGATGCCATATGCAACTGTCACAATCAGGATCTTAGTGTTCCCAATCATGGTTGTTGTGCTTGAAAGATTTAGTCATGAGCCATAAATAGGATGGTTGTAGGAGAAAAAGAAGTACAATGATTTGGTGCTTTCAATGTTTTGAGCTGAAAAACAGTTCAGATTATATGCTTCCAACCGTGAAACTGCTTATCGCATTAGTCTTTTTCATTGTATTTTAGCGCTTCCGGTGATTCCTTCTCTGTCATCATTGTGCTTTTCAGGTTTGATTCCTTTTGTGACACATTAAGTGGCCTCACAGGTTGGTTGCACGTTTCCCTCTATTATGTAAGTAGTAACCCATAGTGCCGCTTTTTTCCTTGGTGCTAATAGAAACAAATTCTCAAACATAGTACACAAGAAATATTCAATGGCAGGAACACCAGTACGATATTATGCATATATAATCATGAACATACTACAATATTTGTTTCCTCAGGTTCTGTGCCCAGTTCAATCACCGCTCCACACAGTAGGGTTAACCGAAGATTCTCTTAGGTTCTGGGCCTCTGGACTGTACAAAAACACCATGAGAAAACAAAACACCATGAGAAAACTCTGTTAGAGCCAGCACACCTGTAGACTGTGAACCCAAGTAGCAGAACATGACAATTTTTTGTGAAATCGGTCACTCCATCTAACCACACTGATTAATGTGTTTATCCAAGAATAGTATTCAGTAGAATAGCAGACAAGAATGGTAAATCTCGACAGATAGGAGAGAAATTGTGTAGTAAGGCAGCAAAGCGAAGCTGGGACTGAACCTGGAGACCATATCGGATGACGCCGATCTGCTCAACACCCTTGAACGGCTCCGGGAGCAGCGGGAACAGGTTTCGCCCTCGTGCCACCAGGTTTTGCCGTCCTGTTGCTGGTTGGCGAGCCGATACTTCCCGTCGGCCTTGTTGGTATCGGAAACGCTGGAGAAGAGCTACGCCGCAGGCATGAAGTCCTTCCCGGTGACCAGGTATCCGTCGGGGACTCGAACGTCCACCATACGACCGTGTCGTCAGCGTGGAACAACACAAAGTTGTCGTCATCTCGCAGGGCGCCCGCAACTCAGGCAGATCTGATTGGGCGACCAGGTGGGTTTCCATTGGCCGTGGAAATCATACCTGGCCGATCTGATGGGGCTGTCTGCTGCTTCAAAACTCAGGCAAATTGATGCATAATAATCTTGTTGTAGCCTGACAAATATGTGAATATCTGATTGTAGGTGAAAGGAGGGGCGGCCACCCACTCGACGGTGCGGTGCAGGGTGGCAAGGGAGCCGGCAGGGAGGCGTCAACGCGGTGCATGGCCGTGAGGGAACCGTCTAGGGAGGCGACGATGCGATGCAGGGATCGAGGCCGCCGTGCAGGGAGGCGACGGGGCTGCTGAGCTTCGTCTGGGGCGGTGGCGAGGAAAGGCAGGGAGAGGGGCGAGGGAGACGATTAGGTTTAGTTTCCTTTTATTCAAATTGATTAGATGGTTAGATTAGCGTGATTTGAGGGCCTGCGGAGGTGGGATGGAGAGTTTCATGTTTTCATCTGGTGGAGTATGGTCAGTCCATGTAAACTGCTAAGCGCACACCAGATATCTAATAAATTAATAATGGCTGTTAGATTGGGTCGTGTGGGCTTCATCCTGTGGTGGTGATGTGTCTGTGTATGTTTTGCAGGGTGTACGTAAGAAAGTTTTTGTTTGATTGTTTAATAGTAGTAGAGATACGAACGAGTTGACGCATGGGATGCCGTGGGGCAGAGGCAGCAAGCGCGCGCTGCGAACGACTCGGCGCAGATCGATTTACGGCGGACGGGCGCGCGTTACTTCGTAAAAACCGAAAGTCGCAAGGTATAAAAGAATTTAGGCGTCCCTGTTGAAGTAATGGTACCAGTAGCGCAGCGGCAGCGGGCTAATGCTTCCAACGGCACATTGCGGGTTCAGAACCCGGCAGCATGCGCGTGTGGTTAATTTTTGAATTTCTTTTTTGCAGCAAGATTTTTTTAACAAACAAAGGATATATGCATGATTAAATAAAAAGTAAAGGTTCTTTTTGTAAAAGAGCAATGCCACATCAGCCCCCGACAGCGGGGCCCAGCAGTCAGATACAGCGTCAATACGTGTTTATACGCAGCTTAGACTATTTTGCAACACTTAGGCTCTGAGTTGGTACTGAACTGCGATATGCACGAGTAGCGATACTGATTCATGAGTAGGTGCGTAAGTGTGGTACCAACATGCAATTAACTCAAAAAATACACATGAGAATCTGCAGACTCTAGGATAACAGTACGAGTCATGAGTCATGACATGGCACGACAAGAATGTGTGTGCACATTCCAATAAAATGCTACTCATGTGCACTGAAACATATATTCTTGGAGGCATTGTAGCAGTATTTGAAATCCATTTGAACACAATCAAAAGTCACACAAAAAGTTGGAAAGTTTCTCTGCAGTATCCTCTGAAATCCAAGTGATTACTTGTTTTTTCCTTTTCAAGAGAGAAATGCTCAGCGGGTTTTTTTATTTTAACGAAAAGAGACATCAAAAGGGCCACAGCCCAGAAAGCCCGCTACATCTCCAAGGCCCAGAGTTTCGGGCCCGGGAACCCCAACGGCCCCGGTTCTAGAGCCTTCCTCTCTGCGACGCCGGAAATAAAAGGCGCCTCCCTTCCATTCCACCCCACCACCACCCCCACTCGCCTCCGCTCCTAGGGTTTCCCGCCGCGCACCACCACCAAAACCCTCGCTCCCCACCTCCCCGGCGATCGGACCAATGGCGGCGGACGCGGCATCGGCGGCGGTGAAGAAGCTCACGCTCAAGAGCTCCGACGGCGAGGACTTCGAGGTGGAGGTGGCGGCGGCGATGGCGTCGCAGACCATCAAGCACATGGTGGAGGACGGCTGCGCCGACAACATCATCCCGCTCCCCAACGTCACCGCCAAGATCCTCTCCAAGGTCATTGAGTACTGCACGCAGCACGCCCCGAAGGCAGATGACGCCGCCGCCGCCGACTCCGCCACCGCCGTCAAGCCCGACGAGGAGAAGCTCAAGGCCTACGACGTCGAGTTCGTCAAGGTCGAGCAGGCGACTCTCTTCGACCTCATCCTGGTGAGCGAGACTTCCGATCCCCTCTCCCCTTCTGGCGCTCCTCCTTGTATGTACTCGTAGAGGGCTTGCGTTCCGGCTGTTTAGATGCGATTGCGATGTGGTTTTGAGCGGTTGGTGCCCGGATTCGCGGTTCGATTGTGGACACCAAGTCTTGGTTCTAGGGTTTAGGGTTTTGTGTCTTTGTTGGGTTACGAAATGGGATGCATTGCAGGTGCTGTTCATCCGTTATGATTGGAGATTTGAAGTGTATAGTTTTTTCCAAGAAAAAAGGGGGATTATTGCCGTACTGTATATTTTTAGGTTTTCCGTTAAGGGTATTTGTCGTATGTATGCAATCTATTGGATGGAACAACTGTTATGTGATGAGCGATTTGATGATAAGTGTCTGATGTTTGTAGATTTAGTCCCTGTTTAATACTAGCATTTAGGTGTCTGATGTTTTGATTTAACACTGCAATTCTGGTATTATGTATCTTTAGCATGATCTGTTTCAGATAATAAATGATGCCTGATATGAAATTCTGTGTAAGTGAAGGCATCTATGTTGTTGCAGCCAGCTGTTTTCTGTTTCCTCATTTGGATTACTCGGTTATTTTGTTTATTGCTTGGAAACAGTACTGTGAGAAAAAAAATGATTATCTGCATTGCATTGTTAAATGTTGTACTAGGAATCAGTCACCTGACTTGCATTGCACTGTTAGGTAGGTTGGTAGGACCTAATGCTTTGTGGTGGTCTGCAAGCCAGTAATAAGATATTAGTATGGTCCTAGTTGTTGCTTTGTGATGACCTTTTCGGGCGTTAGTGGCAACACTATTCAATGCTTGTTGCATGATCTGACAAGAGTGCTACTAGAATCTGTCTGTTAAACTATTCAATATCTGACCTTCATCAGGCTGTAAAGCTTGTGATGTTTATTTGTTGCTTTGTGGTGTTCTTTCTTGGGGATTAGTACCTTTGTAAGCCTTGTACATGGACACATTAGAATGCTACTGTTGCTGATTCATACGTTGTTTAGCTTTGTAGTATGTGTATCCCATGGTTTCATATGCACTTCTGTATATAATATTACCTCTGTCCCAAATTAGTTGTCTAACCAATTTAGCAGGAGGGAGCATAATATGTCTTCCTTTACTGCTCAACAGTTGGTTGGTTTGTTGTAAATAGTTGTTCTGGGTTATGCACCTTGCTGAATTTTAATTCGTGCGTGCTGTATTTGTATCCAACTGTGTAAATTTGTAGTAATATACTATGTCAGTTGTGGTCTTGTCTCTAGTAGCACAACCTTCAGACATGGTGTATAAATTCAGTCAAAAAGTCATTTCTTTCTAAGTTTGACCAAATATATAGAAGAAAATATCAAACAACTATAGTATCGAATAAACAGAGTATGAAAATATATCTAATGGTTGATATATTTTGGGGACAGAGTATCTAATGGTGGATATATCAACAACTCTGTCCCCAAAATATATCTAATGGTTGATATTGGTTTGACATTATTTATGTTCATATTTTTGTACATAATATGCCATCTATTTTGGGGACAGAGTGTTGCTACTTTCTTTCTTTAGCATGAAGTTTGCTTACATGATTTATTGCGACTGTCCTGCTTAAATATGAACTGCAAGTTCTTTCATTATGTGCATGTTGCCATAATCTGCTGTATATGCTCCTGTTCTTTATCTGTTTGGTAGGCTGTTGTAAATAGTTGTTTTGTGTTATCCACCTTGCTTAATTATATTTCTTCCATGTATTGGTTTCCGTGTGTGTAAGCATAGAGTATTTTGGCAGTTGTGTTTGTCCTTGGTACCATCATGGACAACTTAACCTTGGTAGATTAAATAAGAGTTTTTGCTCCCTCACCTATATTGCAACCGTATTTCTTAATTGTGAACGCTTGCTTTGCTCGCCATGATATGAACTGAAGCTCTGTCTTTAAATATGATATTGCTTAAGTTTGAACTGAAGCTGTTTCCTGTAGATGATTAACTGGCCTACTGTATCTGATGCCCCTGTTCTTATATCTGTTTAATGTGATGCCTGACCTTGATTGCTTTTATTTGCCTGGACAGGCTGCGAACTACCTGGACATTAAGGGGCTCCTGGACCTGACCTGCCAGACCGTCGCCGACATGATCAAGGGCAAGACTCCGGAGGAGATCCGCAAGACCTTCAACATCACCAACGACTTCACCCCGGAGGAGGAGGAGGAAGTGCGGAGGGAGAACCAGTGGGCCTTTGAGTGAAGGTCCGAGTCCGTGACACGAATAACCAGCATGGAAGGAAACGTGGCTTCGTCGAATGCCTGGGAGCAGCGTTAACCGTTTTTGTGGTTCTGAGACAACGATCGTAGGGAAGATGTAAGTAGGTTCTGGTTCCGGTAGACCTGGAGGGTCCTCACCATTTGGCTGACTCCGCTTCGCTTTTTGGTTGTGGTGGTATTTTGCTGCACTCTTGGACCTGGTTATGAGGAAATGAGATGGTATGCTGGTTATTCTGCACTAAAATTCTACGGAGTAGGTGTGTTGTTATGCCTGTGATGCTCTGAGATCCGTTTTGCTATCTTGCATTTGCTTTGGGTTGTGAACTACTCCTGCTTTGCCATTGTGGTTTCTTGCTAGGTTGGTGAACTCCTGCTTTTTGGTGGGTTTTTCGGGGTGGTTTTGCCATGTTGATTCTTTCCAGTGTTGGTATCTTGTGCAGTCTCTAGTTTCTTCTGTATACGTCTTTTCAGGCTCTTGTTTTCGGCGGTGGCTGATTTGTTTAGTCACTTTTATGGTAGAGTTCTAGACCGGCTGGCCGTGCAACCGTGAGCTTTGTGCCGTTTTTGGCCTTTGCGTTTTTGGCCTTTGCTACACTTGTAGGGTGCTTTCCAACTCTAATCATATCTTAGATTTTTTAAGAAGCGATACTACCTTCGGGGCTTAAATAGACAAGCAAGGAATCATAGGACAAGATTTTGTCTTCTCTTGTTGCCTGTTACTGTCTTCTGGATTTTAGCCTGTTAACCACAAAGGCTAGAAGAAGAAAAACACAATGGCCTTCTTGTGGCAGGCAGGTTTGGTCAGTCCACAAGTTAATGGAAGCAGAAGACAGTAACTTAAGGGTATACTTATCTATACCTAATAAGTGTAATAACTAGCAAGTGTGTTGTAACGGGAAGAAAAAGGTTAGTGCGTTGTCATGGGAGAACACTCGCGTATGTGATGCTCAAGATTCGTATGAACGGAAAACTAAATTTACTCAAAAAAACTAAAAGCCATTTGTTAAAGTATAATACATGCACAATATGTGCATTTTTGTACATAAAGAGATACCTAGTTGAATGCCCATGCATTGCGATGAGGAAAAATCAACTAATTGCAACTTTCTCATTTCCCAATTAAACCGGCACTTTGACCATATATAAAGAGAAACAAACAAATAGAGAAAACAACCATAGCACAACACGGTTTCACATGGCATAAAATTGTACCCTTTTTTTAGGGATAATTAAAATTTTACCATTTTCTAGAATCAATTAAAATTTTGCCCAACAAATATAGACATTTCCACATCCTTCCCATCAGGCCAAAGGCCCATTTAGCCGACACAAAAGCCCACCCGGCTATTTTGAAGCATGAACAAACGGACAAGACGTGGTTTACATAAGAATTCAGGTTGTCTAAACAAAGCCCTAAGGATTCAGATTTGTATATAGGACGGTCGTTAGACTGCAATCGCAGTGCCGTTGGCAGCAGAGGTCGTCGAT
>NC_041389.1:528662819-528750692 GCF_002162155.2 Triticum dicoccoides | reverse complement strand
CCCTCCTGCGTCATCGGGCCAGAGCCACCTCTGCAGCTCCACCGGTTGTAGCCGTCATGGGCAAAATTGGCAAATTTGACCTATGAATGAAATCAAATCACAGAATAAACTGCCCGTGAAACTATTTCACGTGGCTGACCTTTTTGTGTGACGCCCGACACGAAAGCGCCACACTACACTGTGCAACGCCTCACAGATAGGCGCTACACGTCCGACCAGCGTCGCACCATGTGATCCGAAAACTACTAAGTCAGTGTGCAGCGTCTGAGAGCTAGGCGCCACACTATACAGTGTAGCGCCTAGCTTCTAGGCGTTGCACTAGTGGTTGCTTTATTTTATAGTGCAACCACTAGTGCAGCGCCTGAGAGCTAGTCGCCACACTATACAGTGCAGCGCCTAGCTCTTAGGCTCTGCACAGTGACTTAGCAATTTTTAGGCAGTCTGGGGTGCAACGCTGGCCAGGCGTGTAGCGCCTATCTGTGAGGCGTTGCACAATGTAGTGTGACGCCGTGTCGGGCGTCACACAAAAAGGTCAGCCGCGTGAAATAGTTTCACGAACAGTTCATTCCATGATTTGATTTCGTCCGCAGGTTAAATTTGTCAAATTTACCGCCGTCATGTGCCTCGGACTGCTGCTTGAGACTGCAGCCACCACTACCGCCAGTCCTTTCTCGACCCCACTCTCTGTGTATCATATCCCGTTTGGCCTCTCTTCCGCTCCAAGGGAGATCAGATTCACATCGCACTTCTTTCAATTTGTTAATTCCTGAAACAACTTCTTGCTTCAGGAACGTATTTGGTGAAAAGTGATGAAAACAAGCGAGATGGGCTATGTAGGGAACCTATTTTATAACCAAAGAAACGTCAGCTTGGTTGGCTCTAGCCTTGTGGACATGGCCGAGAGCTTGCAAGTTTGAACCTCTGCAAAAGCAATATTTTTTTTTGCTAGTCAACCGAAAATTGTGCGGATCAAGCCCAACTCGGCCCAGTAGATGGCCAACTTCGTACGGAAAACTAAGAAAAATGTATGGAGAACTATGAAATATTTCGTCTTTTAATATTAGGGATAAAGTCATTAGTGCATTTGGCTGTTCGTCAATAATTTTGCAGAAAAAACCCTGTGTTTTTGAGTATTCCATCCACAGTTCATACTTGAGTAATAGTCGAACCGGTTCTTTTGCTTTTTTTCCGCAAACCCCCTGATTTACAGCTAATTCACCCATGGATCATATTTCAGTCAAACAAATGCTTTTCCAAATTATCCATATCTTTTAAACCACAACTTTGATATTAACATGTTATATATAAAATTTGATTACAAAAATATGTAGAGTCTGTATATTATGTTATTTTTACCTATTAAATATTTTTTAAATATTATTCTAGAAGCGAACTTATAATTTAGAAAAGGATTGCAAATAAACATCCATCAAAACACGTTCAAACAAGTTCTGTGTGAACACTAAGGTCATCGCCGACGAGAGTGAGAAGGAGGATAAGCGGCAACACAAATGTGATGCCCTGCTAAAATGAAGGACGCAGACCTATTGTGGTCTTTAGTCATGGTTATTGGGTTAAGCGTGTGTGCTATTTTTTCTCTGAGCGACGCACATGATCTTTTACTAATCTTTTCCTAATAATAAAGGATGGAGTGCTTCTGGTTGTCCGTCGCATCTTTTTGCAGAAACCCCCTGCCTTTTCTATTAATTAACCCGCAATATATCTTTAATTGGAAACGAATCGTTTTTTCACATTTTACACAAAACCCCCTGCCTTTTATATTAATCAACCCGCAGTCCGTATTTAAGTCAGCCTCACCTTTTTTATTTTAACCAAAAAAACCGACTTTTCGGTTAATCAATCCGCAGTTTATCTAAAAAAGATTATACATATCTTTTAAACCGTAACTCCGATTCTAACATGTCATATATGAAATTTGATTAGAAAAATGTGTAGAATCTGATGTTATTTTTAGCTGTTAAATATTTCACAAATGTTATTTTTAGTGTAAACTTAACATATAGTGCATGATCTGTTTTTCTTTCGTACCGGCGGTGATCCGACTTGCAAATAAACACTCATTAAAATCAAATTGAGAGAAAAGAAAACATCAATAACCACACATGCACACCTTTAAAAAACCTCACGGGTAAAACAAACATATTTCTCTGAAAATCCACGGGAGCGCTCGTCCTCGCCTGGTCTCGGTATCGTTGGGCGTTGATTAGCGTCTGCGTGCTGTATTGAGTACAACAGATGGCCGATAATTTAATGCGATACAGAACGATGAGGGACGACATTGTGCATGGCGGGTTGACGGCCGTCTAAGCAGAAGCGGCGACATTATGCACTGTGGCAATTGTGCACTACTTCAACCACTTTCCAGCAGACACGCCAACAGACCACATTCACTTATGACTGAAGAATACACAGTGGAATCGAACTATGAAATATGGATAAAAGTCTAAGATTCATACATTCCTCTGTTTTACAAACAACAAGCACACAGAACAGTGACAGTTGAACATATACATCACACGTCACTGGGGTGGCATTGTTTTCGGGATTTTATTTCAGTTGTAGATAACGGCTACTTAGCTCTCATCACGTTCACGACAGAACAAAAACATTGCATTTAAACGGAATCACTCACACATATTACTTGGATCCAAGGTAGAGTTTGCGACAACGTGGAGCACCACCTTAGGTTTGTTGCAAGTGTTCTTCCTGTGACCACCGACGCCACACTTAGAGTTAGCCGTTGACACCAAATTTTGCCATTGTCAAGAACTTAATTAAGATAGCCTCGAATGGAAAAGTTTTCAACATGACAAATTTCGGTATCGTCAAAATGGGAAACTTTGATTTTTGGATCATCACCATACGGTCCCATCTCGAGGGCCGCAACTATACTCGAAGTGCCAAAATTTTGTATTCAGAATACTGTTCGGCCGATTACGCCTCCAAGACAACCTCAAATGAAGAAGTATTCTATATGGATTATCTTCTTCTCGTCAAGCTCATCAATTTTGATATATAAATCGTCCCAATCCAAGGTCTTATACGAAAGTTGGAGCTAATGCACTACGGACCGATCATGAGTAAAAACTGGTCCGGGGCATCAGACACCCATGTGCGTGATGTCTGACTGGTTGCGCAAGCGATTCACCCTCAAGATAACCTTTAATTAAAAAATGTTTAACACGAAAGTTGTTCGTCTCCTCGAAATGGTTAAAATGGCTTTTGGTCTCATTTTTACCTGAGGTCATTTACCGGCTCAAAAATGACAAGCAAGCTGCAGCCAGTTTTAAACCGAACAGTTTTGGAAAGTTCGAACCAAACCATTCAGATTGGACTAGGGTTTTGGACGTGAATCCAAGCCTTTTTCTTGCACGGTAAGTCCAGCCGCTACTTATGTACCAAAGAGGTGACGGACGATTGAACAACACATAACCGAACAATCATCTATCATTTTTACCTTTACTTTTATCTCTCTTCCTTTTCCTTCTTCTTCCTTGTTATTCGTTCGTTCTTCTTGTTGCAACTAAGAACACAATTAGCATGATGTAAAACAGAAATTTTTGGGCGAGATACTCACTTTGAGCTTCAGGCTGCTGTTGGTTGCCAAAGTGAACAGTTATTTCAGGTTTTACATGGTGTACGCGGCGATGTGCAGCCAAACTTTGTGAGTCACCTTGTCGTCTATGAAATCTATCCATTCAACCAAGAACACCTGAGCTTGTCAAGAACAGATCAAGTACAAGTAGGGACGAAAGAACATGCATCAGCCAATGCCATGCATGCACACAGATTCACCACATACGTGAAGGAAAAGCTCGAATCCACCGTTGCATGCATGCATCAACACTGCTCCAAACCGCTGGTCGTCAGTCGTTATGCACCGACAGCTGCGTTTTGTATCAAACGGTGCGGTGTACCGTCAAGGTTTTTTTGTTGTTGTTGCGAGTGGTGTACCGTCAAGTTGCCGTTAAATCAAACGGCATAGTCACTGTATGATACTGTTGCACGCTGTGCACCTTTTGCTCCTCTACGATCGCATTCAATACCCACGTACCAATGTGTCCTTGTCCCATTGGTACGCCAAACGGGAGCAGGCGAGCTCGTGTGCTCTACCGCTGCTCTTCATATTTCTCATCTTATTCTGAGTGAGTGCGCGTGCAAGCACGAGAGCGACGCCTACGTATTTTTGTCGTGTGAGCACTGAGACTACAGTCGGCAACACAAATGTGATGTCATGTGAAAATAAAGGACATGGACCTATTAGGGTCTTGAGTTATTATTATTGGGTTAAGAGTGTATGTTATTTTCTCTTTCATTGCAATGCACGATCTTTTTTGCTAGTCTTTACCTACTAATAAAGCGGCTACCGCTTCTAATCGTCTGTCATTAAAATTACCCTTCAAGTTGATAAAAATTACCCACCAATACCATTCATAAATGGAAAAACGATTCGTTTTTTTTCTTAACTCGCCACCGATAGCGCTTGGTTCATCTACGGAAATGACCTTACACAACCAAACCAGCCTACTGGCCTAGGCGTTTCTCCACCATCCAGGAGACCTGGGTTCAAAACCGGTTCATCCCCATTTTTTTAGCCTTTTTTTCGCGAATTTCAATTGGCGTAGTATAGAGCTACCTCAGCAAGTGTCCCTTAACAGATGGTCTACACAGTAAATAGGGCCGAAATATTCTCTTTTAACTTTTTTTTTGCAGGTTCAAGTATTTTTTAAATATTCATATCTTTCAAACCCCAGCTCCAAATTTAGCATGCTAAATATGAAAATCGTCTAGAAAATTTTGTAGATTCTAAATATAATGTTATCTTCCATGTCAATTATTTCTAAAATTATTTTTGTGTTGCACCCTTAATTAGTACTTTCCTTTTTTATTAAAGACACGGATGTTTCTTACTCCCTTTTTTTATACGTCGCTTATTACCATATTTTCATCCATCATTTGGTTCGTCCATTTGCACATAAAAATAAAAAATAAAATAAAAAAATTTCACAATTTTAAAAAAATATTTGCAAATAGTATAAAATGTTCATGAATTCAAAAAATATTCTTAATTCTAGAAAATGTTCAAAAATTTGAAAAAGTGTTCACAAATATTAAAAATGTTCATGATTTCAAATATGTGCACGAGTTTTATAAAATGATCATGATTTTAAAAATTGTTCATGATTTAACAAAATTGAGAAGGATAGTGTATCTCGATGATGCAACAAAATGTGGCCATGGCCATTGAAGATTATAAAAAAAAATCTTCCATTGCAACGCACGGGCTCTTTTGCTAGTAATAATAAAGGGGCTATTGTTTCTGTTCGTCCGTCGTAGAATTACACCCAATGACGCTGCTATGTGTGAAAACGTTTCGGTTCAATACATGGGCCGTTGCCTTTGGTACATATACAAGTGGGCATGCGTGCTTCTCCACCTCGGAGAGCTTTGTTCGATCCCAGCTTCCTCCACTTTTTTGTTCTTCCAAATACTACCTCCGTCCTTGTTTATAGGCGCCTTTTATAATTTGTGTTAAATTTTAACTGAAGATTTAAGTAATAAAATGTTAATGCATGTCAACAAAATTTATATCGCTGGATTCATATTTGAACATAGTTTTTAATGATATATTTTTTTGTGACATGCATAAGCATTTTGTTAGTTCAATTTGTGGTTAATATTTAGCATGGAATACAATGAAGACTAATAAATCAGGACAGAGGTAGTACTTAGAAGATTGGAGGCATTCAAGCGAGTAAGTTTCTATTTAACCTTCTCTTTTCCCGGACATATTCAAATGCTTTTTGAAATATTCTTATCTTTCAGACCCCAATTCTAGATCTAACATGTTATATATAAAAATCCCTCAGAAAAATATGTAGATTCCAAATATGCTATTATCTTGCATGTTTTTTTCTTTTAAAAATATATTTTTGGTGCCTTAATTAATACCTTCTTTATATGGGGTATTTGAAAATGCCTATTATACCCCCTCCGATCCTTTTTACTCCGCGTATTAGATTTTTTTCAAGTCAAACCTTACAAAGTTTGACCAAATATATATATATAGTGCCAACCCTAGTTGATTTTGGAGTATTGACGACAAACTTGGTTCAGGGACTAATGTGTTTGTGAGAATTGCAGGATAACACATGTAGTAGTCCCATATTGATTCGTTCTACCTTCCAGAGATGACCCCTAAAAATGTGTGAAGACATTAAAGACAATGGTGGTCTGTGAAGCTATTCAAATTGAAGACTATGACATGAGAAGACATCGCATGAAGACTATGGAGTGCGAAGACATAGTTGTTTCGTAGTTTCCTTTTCTTCTTTGTTGAGTCATAGGAACCACCGTACTGTTAAGTGGGGTCCAAGTGAACGAACTCAGAGTGACTGATGTGATGCTCAACCAAATCCTATGTCTTCGAGCGAAGATAATGAGAGCAAATCTTATCCAGAGCTGGATGAGTCAGCTTTACTTGTAGCCCAAGTCAAGCTGCCGTGTGTGTTTGAAATCTGACTGTTGGACACATGTCAGTTCCTTAGTGACCCAGGGTCATTTTGGACAAATCAGGTCGGGTTGCCTCCTGGCTATAAATAGCCCACCCCTATACAATAAATTGGTGGCTGCTCAGAGTTAGTGCACGAATTTTGTCGTTTGAGAGCAACCCACCTCCAAATCATTTGATAGAGAGATCCTTGCGAGGACAAAGCCCAAAACACACAGAGCCAAAGAGTGTTAGGCATCACTAAAGTCTTTCTATCCGAGTGATTTGAAGACTTGTTACACTTGAGGACTGTGAATCCTCCAGCCGGTTAAGCATCACGTTCTGAGCATCCAAGAGTCATTGTGGATCGCCAGTGAATGAAGTGTGTGAAGGTTTGGAAGTCTACCTTGAAGGCTTACCAGAGTGATTGGGCGAGGACTGGGTGTCCTTATCTCAAGGGGAATAAGGTGAAGACGCGGTCTTCTGAGTTAAATCTCAGCCTCCCTAACCAGACGTACAATTGTCACAGCAACTGGAACTGGTCCAACAAATCCTTGTCCTCTCCGAGCAACTAGTTCTATCCTTACCTTTCTTTACTTACAGTTTGTCTTCATGAAGTCATTGCCCATTTGTCTGATCTGATTGACTTCACTGAGTGAAGACTATTTACTGTTTGGCTTCACACTGTCTTCCATCCTGATCCATTCTACCTAGCTGTTGATAGTCTTCGTGCTTTCCCTACATTGCTTACTTGACTATGGCCTGTCTAGTGTAGTCTACCTTCCGATGCATATCAATAGGTTCATTTCTACTGTTTGTCTTCAAACCCCCGTGTTTTGAAGACTTTCATAAAAATCGCCTATTCACCCCCCTCTAGTCGATAACTAGCACTTTGAATGATCATACGATACTGAAGAATTTGAATGCATAATGAAAATTGGTGTCTGACGAAATTGTGCATGCATGAGCAGATATATTAAAGATCAGGTCATGCATATTAAATGTTGCAAAAGAGTCAGACCACCAATAGTTAATTAAGTTACAACTCATCAAAGAGCGAATCAAATAAAGTCCAAGAGTTGTAACTTAGCAAAAAAAACAACCCATATAACGACCTGCTTGAAGACTAACTCAGGCTTCTCCCCCTTTATCATCAAATGACCAAAACGAGACGAAACAGAGAACTAATGCCCATGAATAATATCATCATGAAGAAGTTGGAGGAGCGCCAGTGTTCTTGTCTGTAAGTGCATCAAGTGCCCCCTTAGTGGTTTTGGAGTATTGAAGACAAATACGTTGAGGGACCAATGTGCTTGTGAGTATACACATGAGTTAGAGTCCCTGAAGATTTGGTTTAACACATGGAAGACGACCCCTAAAAATGGATTTCTTCAAGTGAAGAATTTGGTGATGAAATTGGTACGGCCTTTGAAGAAGTTGATGTGAAGACTTTGAAGCTTGAAGACTTCTGTTTTTGTAGTTTCTTTTCTTATTTGAGTCATAGGAAAAAACCGTACTGTTAAAGGGGGTCTAGGCGAAACATGTTTCACATTTCTAAAGTGATGCTCAAACCTACTCATACACAAGCCGCTTCGAGTGAAGCCTTTGGAAATCTCTGAAACAACTAAAGCATTCTCTAACGAAAGTGACGAAGTTCATCTGGTCACTGAGGAATTTGGTCAGGCTGAGGAGTTAGGAGTTCATAGTGCGGTCTGCCTACTGTGAGGAAATTGAGTGCCCTGACGAATTTGAGAGTCAAAATTTGGACCGTTGCTGCACCACAGGCCAGCTGTCGAGTGGAGTCTTATCCTGACAACGGTCAAATCAGAGAAGAGCATTTATGACAATTCATGTTGGGTTGCCTTGGCTATAAATAGCCACCCCACAACCACTTCTTGGTTGGCTGCTCCGAGAGAACTTGACACTTGCCATTTGAGAGCAACCCATCCTCTGACGACTTTGAGAGAATCCTACTTGAGGAAAAACCTAGAGCCAAAGTGATTGAGCATCACTGAAGAGATTGATCTGTGTGATCTGACGCCTGTTATATTTGAAGACTGTCATTCTTCCAAACGGTTAGGCGTCAAGTTCCGAGTACACCAAGAGTCATTGTGGTGTGCCGATGAACAAAGTCTGTGAAGGTTTTGGAAGTCTACCTTGAAGATTTACCACGAGTGATTGGGTGAGGACTAAATGACCTTAGCTCAAGAGAATACAGTGAGGATTGTGTGGCCGCTGAGTTGTGACTCAGCCACCTCAACCAGACGTACAATTGATACAACAACTGGAACCGGTCTACCAAATTGCATTGTCTTCATCGGGCCAACCTGGTTTCAAATTCCTTACCGTCTCTTACATTATTCCGCTGCTGAAGAATTTGTGATCTATCTTCTGACAAATTTGAACTGAAGAATTTCATCATGCTATCCTTCTTTTCCTCACTTCATATTCTTCATGCGTGTATGCTTATATGATTGCAAGTCCTTCACTATTACGTATCCTGATTGCATGTACTATGATTCTGTGATGACTTAGTTTCCCACGTGTTTCTATTTATTCACTCCGATCTTCATCAAATTCATCAGAGTTTGTGAATTTCTAAAAATCTCCCATTCACCCCCTCTGGGAGTAAACCTAGGCTTTCATTGTCGAGGTCGCGTGAAGTAGAAGGGCCTACTGCAGTGTCTTCAACATATTTATTTTATGGAAGTCAATATTGTCGCATTTATTGCTACTGCACTTGTCAGCTGAGCACGATGGAGACACTAAGATTGGGACGAGAGGAGGAACTTGAACCTTCTCGAACTTCTTCTTGGGCGGATTTGCCCAATCAAAGTTCATCTGGAAGTCCATTGCAATAAGTTCGTCATTGGTCTTCAGATGTGAAAGTATGGCCCATGTACTGTCAAATATCTCATGGGCATAGTAGTGGTTCTTGCAAGCAGAGTTATGCATCACAATCATATTGGCGTTAATAGAAGCAAGTTGATGCTTACAATCATGATTTCCGTCAATTTTCTAGTGCAGGATGATGAGGAGTTCATGGCCAGTCATGACACGTGGTGCTTCTGGTTGAGGAGATGGCCTTGACGCCTTTGCAACAGTGTCCTGGCTTGTAGTTTCATCCGTAGTTGAGTGGGAGGTGGGAGGCAGGCTGATGAAATTCCTTCATCAATGACTGCCTTGCCTTTTCCAGGAACTGAGGAGATTGTGCTTTGAAGAACTTCTACCTCTAGAAGAAAACTGAGATGATTATGTGCATCGGCCCTGTAGTTGATTGAAGACCGGGTTCTGATGAATCTCATGACCCATGGAGCATACAACTTCAAATCGAAGGGTGACTGGGCCACTATGAACAGAGTCCTCATGAAGAAATCGTGAATATTGACGGGAGTGCCATGTATGATATGAAAGAGTAGATTCTTCATAACTCCAACAACTTACTCAGTTATGGAGTTGTGTCCTTTGATGGGAATGAGAGTCTTGGACAAAATTGTGTAGATAGTTCAAGGCACATATAGAAAATCCTTCACTAGGAAGGAGGTTCTCTGAGCTTTTCCTTTAGCCAATGGCTTCATCAATACTTGCATCAAATGATGTGGAAGTTCACGTTCTTCATAGATCTTTCTGGCTTCTTCTTGAGATGGATTGACGGGAAGAGCACGCAGTAATTCATCAACATGTGCCTTGTAGTGATTTTCTTCACTCATCCAATCTAGAGCCCATGTCGCAATGTCGCCAGCATTTCCTGAGAAGTGCAACGCGGCATAGAACTGAATAATAAGTTCTTCATTCCAATCGTAGACATCCGAATAGAAACTAAGCAGCCCAACATCCTAAAGAACAACCAAAACTGGCCGGAAGCACGTAATGGATTCCATGTCCACATGAGGAATATGATGATGCGGGAAGATCTTGTTCTTCTCAAACATCAATGAAGCCTAGTAGTTCATTTGCGTCTTGGTCCTGAATCACAGACGCCAGATCTTGGCTGAGTCATATGGTGACTCACCTATAAAGAATGTCTTCTCTTCGAAGAATTTGGCATTATCGAACTGTGGTCGCCTAAGGCTTCTGCCAATCTTGGGCATGACCGGAACTGGTTGAAGATTGATTTTCTTTGGCCTCACATCAAACACTAGTCTTGGAGAGCCAGTTGAACCTTGTGGATCAGTAGTGGCAGTTGGAACGGTGTTAGTATCTGCTGAAGGAACTGATACTTTGTGCTGAGGGGATGTATTGGCGACATCCACCGTCAGGTCTTGTTGTGCAGTCTCATCAACTGTTGCAGCTGGAATTTCTTCATCAATGGTTTGAAGAGAAGGTTGTATTTCTTCAGAATCAGTGTGAATTTCTTCAGTGCGCGCGGACGACTGAGGCACTTGAGTCATAGGTGTGGTGACGGGCGAATTGGGATGTGCTGCTTCCCAAAATTCATCATGGAGCACATGTGTGGTAGCACCGTTAATTTCCACATCCTCTTTAGTAGCTTCACTGCTTCCAGATGAAGCAGTAGCAATTTCTTCAGTCAACGAAGCTTGGGAGGGCTTCCATGATGACACATGGTGAAGTGAAGCATATGCTTCCACTTCAATCTCTTCATCCGTTTGCTCTGTGGTAGCAGCAAGATGGGTATCATTTTCTTCATCATCATCAGCTGGAGGAATGACGCATTTCACCCCAAAAGGAACAATCTAATGATCGTCAGTGGTACGAGCAGGGGGCGCTAATGAAGTTGGAGTTGCATCTACTGGAATGATTGAATACAATGGGCTCGTCTTCAGTTGCTTCATTGGTTCAGTAGAAGTAGGAGGAGTTGAAGCTTTTCTCTTCTTGGCTTCCTTCTCAGCAGCCTTGGTCTTCTTTGCTTCTGATGCAGAAGGAAGAGTGATGATTTTCAAGGATGAAGTCGTTGAAGGTGTTGTTGCTGAGGAACTTGGTGGAGCATTTTTTTAGGCATGATGATGTAGCCGCCCTGGCAGTTTCTTTAGGCACAACTTCTTTAGTTTCCTTGGCATGATCTTGCGGAGCAGGTGAGGGTGCAGATTCACTGGCCTGTGCAACTTGATGGGGGGCTCATGAACTTGATGGGAGGTGCTTGACCAAACTTGGTAGCCTCCTTTCTATTGTGGTCTTCAACCACTTTGGTGCTGGCAGAGATGAATCTGTCTTTGACACCACATCAGTAATTAGCTTGGCACTCATATTCTTCAAAAAACTATTGGATTTCTGACTGGAGAGTCACAAGCTGCTTAGGAGATATGGAAAGCATGTTTTTCCTCAACTCCTTCTCTTTCTACTGTTGTTTTTTCTTCACCGGCTTGGCTTGAGCAATCTTGTGCTTCTCATTCAGGATGAAGGAAGAGAGCACATGGCTTGGACCTGGTGGCAATTCAAGATCATCAAGTGGAGTATCAGGTCTCTTGCACCATACATCAATGAAGTCCAGAAGCTTCTTTGAGTCAAGCAATAGAGGAACTGAAGACTTCTTGGCAATGTCAGCTTGTTCTTGTCTTCTTTTGAGGAAATCAGCAAGTTCATCCTCATCTGCCATCCCGTGTTCATCAGCTTGAAGCACTACGGTCTTGCTCTTGGGACTTGGCCTAGTGCCACGACCAACAGTGACCTTTGTCTTCAGCTTGGGTGTAGATGAAGATATATGCCCACTAGCTGAGACACTTGATGCAGCAACGGTGGCTGTTGGAAAGCCTTTGGTGCGCTGGCAAGATGCAAGGACAACCGACATTGAAGCTTTTGTTGGAGCCACTGATGAACTTGCGGCTAGTGGAGGCACTGAAGATTTTGCCGTCTTGGGCACTTAGGCCTTTGAAGCAGTCAACTTGGCCACTGAGGGCTTTGGATATGATGGCTTGGGTTTGTGTGTAGGCTTCTTCTGCATAGATTTCTTCAGTGAACTGGCACTGCCATTCCCACTGGCTTCAGCTGAGGCCTTTGAGGCCGTGTTGAATTCCTCAACTGCTTTCTTGGCCTGTTTTGCCAACTTGGCCTGACGCCTTTCCCATTCTTTGGGGAATTCTTCACCCCTTCTGTTGCTTGTGGGGTTAGATAGTTGACCAGGAGCTAGTGGTGCCCTTTTGCATGGAGGCTTTACAACTAAGTCCATGTACTCAGGAGTCACATATTTGTACTCTCTTCATTCATACATCCAGTACCTCTTTATTTTCTGAGTGCATGTTTTGCGTTTCTCCTTAGTTTCCATGCCATGAATTGTTTCATCAGGTGTATAGTAGTCCGAGTACAAGTGTTCAGGGATCTCAAATGCTGTCTGTTCCTCTTTCCTCTTGCCTCCTTTTTGTGGCCTTTTACCATCAGCCATTTTCTTCAACTGAGGTTTCTGAGCTCTTAATGACTCTGAAGATGTTTGAATATTTTCCTCAAGCAACACTGCAAATGAATTAGTTTGATGAGAACCTAGAGATTCGTCGGCAGAAATCTATACCTGTGAACAGAGTATAGTTGCAAGGATATTTGGAAGAGTCCCATACGCTGTCAGGTGTTTTTTCAAAATAAACGAGTTGAGGAAATTGGCCCTTACCATCTTGACGAAATTCACTAAGTGTTCTTGACTTAGGTTCCAGAGTTGTACATATTGAAGCAATTTGCACAACTGAGGAATCTAACAGTTAAGCATAACTAAGATGAAATACTCAAGACTGGCCAAAAGAAAGTGCTGAAGAATTGAAAGTGAAGTAAAAACATCACTTGAAGATTTTCAGGTAGAGAAGAGATCAAAGTGGGTGGTAAAATTAGCATTTTATTACCCTAAGGATGAACTCGATGAAATTGATGACGGAACGAAGGAAATCATCAGTTCAGATATTCCGTGCCCTAACATGGCAACGAAAGACAGCTACGAGGGCGGCGGAGATGAAGAAATCTACGTCTAGCGTGAGTACGTCGATGATAACCCACAAGTATAGGGGATTGCAACAGTTTTTGAGGGTAGAGTATTCAACCCAAATTTATTGATTTGACACAAGGGGAGCCAAATAATATTCTCAAGTATTAGCAGCTGAATTTTCAGTTCAACCACACCTGAAAGACTTAATATCTACAGCAAAGTGTTTAGTAGCAAAGTAGTAAGGAAGTATAACGGTGGCAAAAGTAACAGTGGCAGTTTTGTAGCAATTGTAACAGTGGCAACAGAAAGTAAGGTAGCAAAGGTCAATATGTGAAAATCTCATAGGCAATGGATCAATGATGAGTAATTATGTTGAATGGTATTCATCATGCAATAGATAACCTAGGGTGACACAGAACTAGCACCAATTCATTAATATAATGTAGGTATGCATTCTGAATATAGTCATACGTGCTTATGGAAAAGAACTTGCATGGCATCTTTTATCCTACCCTCCCGTGGCAGCGGGGTCTTAATGGAAACTAAGGGATATTAAGGCCTCCTTTTAATAGAGAACTGAAACAAAGCATTATCACTTAGTGAATACATGAACTCCTCAAACTACGGTAATCACCGGAAAGAATCCCAATTATTGTCACCTTGGGGTATGCGTATCATAACTCGTAATAGGTGTATACAACTTGCAAGATCGGATCAACAACACAAATATATTCCTGGAAACATAAATGGTTCAGATCTGAATTCATGGCACTCGGGCCCTAGTGACAAGCATTAGGCATAGCAAAGTCATAGCAACATCAATCTCAGAACATAGTGTACACTAGGGATCAAACCCTAACAAAACTAACTCGGTTACATGATAAGTCTCATCCAACCCATCACCATCCAGCAAGCCTAAAACGGAATTAATCACGCATAATGGTGAGCATCATGAAATTGCTGATGGAGGATGGTTGATGATGATGACATTGATTTCCCCTCTCTGGAGCCCCAAACGGACTCCCAATCTGCACTCCCGATGAAGAATAGGAGGCGGCGGCGGCTCCGTATCATAAAACACGATGAATCCTTCTCTGTGAATTTTTTCTCCCCGAAAGTAAATATATGGAGTTGGAGTTGAGGTCGATGGAGGTCCAGGGGACCCACAAGGCAGGGGACGCCCTCCACCCTTGTGGACAACCGGTGGGTCCCCTCTTGTTGATTCATTCGCCAATATTTTTTCATTAATTCCAAAAATATTCTCCATGAATTTTCAGGTCATTCCGAGAACTTTTATTTCTGCACAAAAATAACACCAAGGCAATTCTGCTAAAAACAGCGCCAGTCCAGGTTAGTTCCATTCAAACCATGCAAATTAGAGTCCAAAACAAGGGCAAAAGAGTTTGGAAAAGTAGATACAATGGAGACGTATCAACTCCCCAATCTTAACCCATTGCTTGTCCTCAAGCAATTTAGTTGATAAAATGAAAGTGATAAAGAAAAACTTTTACAAACTCTATTTGATCTTGTTGTTGCAAATATGTATAGACCACATTCAGGTTTTCAGCAAAGATCATGAACTAACCATATTCACAATAACATTTAGGTCTCACGTTTACTCATATCAATGGCACAATCAACTAGTGAGCAATAATAATAAATCTTGGATGACAAGACTTTCTCAAAACAATCATGGTATGATATAACAGAATGGTATCTCACTAGCCCTTTCCGAGACCGCAAAACATAAATGCAGAGCACCCCTGAAGATCAAGGACTGACTAGACATTGTAATTCATGGTAAAAGATATCCAGTCATACTCAATATCTATTAATAGCAAAGCATACAAATGACAATGGTTCTCTCTAACTGGTGCTTTTTATAAGAGGATAATGACTCAACAATCAAAGGAAATAGATAGGCCCTTCGTAGAGGGAAACAGGGATTTGCGGAGGTACCAGAGCTCGAGCTTTAAAACAGAGATGAATAATATTTTGAGCGGTATGCTTTCATTGTCAACATAATGACCAAGAGATCTCGGTATCTTCCATGCTAGCTACACTATAGGCTGTTCCCAAACAGAATGGTAAAGTTTTTACTCCCCCTCCACCAACAAGCCCACTCCACGGCTGGTCCGAAATAACGGGTACCGTCCATACCAACAACAGTCCTAGGGGAGTTTTGTTTGAAATTTATTTTGATTTGATTTTGAGCATGGAACTGGGCATCCCGATTACCAGCCACTTTCTCATGAATGATAAGTGAATCAACACTCATCGTGTGAATAACCCACCTAGCATGGAAGATACTGATAGCCCCCAGTCGCTACATGAGCGATTCAGGCATACAGAACAAATTATTATTTGAAGGTTTAGAGTTTGGCACATGCCAATTTACTTGGAACGACATGAAAATACTGCATAAAGGTAGGTATGATGGACTCATATGGAATAACTTTGGGTTTATGGAAGTGGATGCACAAGCAGTATTCCCGCTTAGGACAAGTGAAGGCTAGCAAAAGATTGGGAAGTGACCAACTAGAGAGCAACAACAGTCATAAACATGCATTGAGATTAACCAACATCGAGTGCAAGCATGAGTCGATATAAATCACCATGAACATAATCATCGTGGAGGCTATGTTGATTTTGTATCAACTACATGTGTGAACATGTGCCAGTTCAAGCCACTTGAATCATTCAAAGGAGGATACCATCCTATCATACTAGATCACAACCATTTTAAAAGCATGTTGGCACGCAAGGTAAACCATTATAAACTCCAAGCTAATTAAGCATGGCATGAGTAACTATAATCTCTAATTGTGATTGAAAACATGTTTCATTCATAATGGGCTGAATCAAGAATGATGAACTAATCATATTTACAAAAACAAAATAGGTCGAGTTCGTACCAGTTTTTCCTCATCTCAATCATTTCATCAAATATCGTCATTATTGCCTTTCACTTGCATGACCGAACGGTGTGAATAATAATAATAGTGCATGTGCATTGGACTAAGCTGGAATCTACAAACATTTACTTAAAGGAGAAGACAAGGTAATATGGGCTCTTTGTTAGATCGACAATAATGCATATGAGAGCCACTCATTATTTTTCATTATGGTCTTCTCCTCTCGACCCAAGAAAGAAAAAAAGAATTTCAAAGAAACACACTGAAATGTTTTTGGAGTTTTTGTTTTTCTGAAGAAAGTAAAACAAGAATGAGAAAAACTATTTACACGGGAAAGCTCCCAACAAGCAAAAGAAGAACGAGAAATCTTTTTTTGGGTTTTATTTTAATAGTACTACTAAATAAACATGGAAAGGAAAGAAGCTACAACTATTTTTTTTTTGTTTTTCTTAAAGTTCTTCAAACAGACAAGAAGAAAGCAAGAAAAGAAATAAACTAACATGGATAATACAATGAAAAAGTACGAACACTGACAACTGGAATGAGTGTGTGAACATGAATGTAATGCCGGTGAGAAATACGTACTCCCCCAAGTTTTGGCTTGTGGCCTAAGTTGGTCCAGGGCCACGGTTGGAAATAACCCTCTCCTCAATACTCCGGAGGATTCTGAGGGTTCCACTGGTTGGCAAGCTCCTGTGGCTCCCACTGATAAACATGCTCCTAATACGGGTCAGGAATTGGTGCTGGCTCCGGTACCGGAGGTTGTGACAGACCCCAAAATCTGTAGATGTCCTCGGGCATAATAGTGTACCTGCCTGAATAAATATCGAACAAATAAGAAGAGCGCATAGCAATAGCCTCACAAGTACCCTCACTAAATACTAAGTTTTAGAGGAGTCTCTTTTTCTTATCCTTCTTAACAAATCATGCGCTACCATACTGTTATAGTCCAAATATCTAGTGGGTAACAACATCTCGTCTTTCTCATCAAGCCTAATGGGTATCTCAAAATGTTTAGCTAAGCGAGAAGCATAGATACCTCCGAAAATAGGACCCCTCGAATGGTTTAAGCTCAATCGTCGAGCAACCGTAGCGCCAAAATTAAAGGTTCTATCAGTATATAGAGCATGGCGTAAAATGGCAAGGTCAGGGGCACTAAGGCCTCCACTCTCCCCACGACCAATCAAACATCTCCCCGCAAATAATGAATAATAGCATAGAACAGGAAAATGTAAACTGGCCACTCTCGCTTCCATCACCCCTCTCTCTTCCCCTATGGTCACCTTCTCAATAAAATCTTCCACATCTCTAGGACGTGGTTCATTGATGCTGCCCTCATAAGGTAATTTGCAAATCTCGCAAAAATCATAAAGCACCATCTCCTTATGCTCATCATATAAATAAAATTCTACCGTGGGTGGTGATTTCCTAGCATGAAAGTAAATTTTTTGCTCGAAGGTATTTGTGAGTAGGAGATATTGATCACACTTATCATGGAGGAAGTTAGTGATGCCTGCATTCCCAGCCAAATAACAGAAATCCTCATAAATTCCAGCTGCCCTCAAGAATGCATCACTTGGCCATTCACACGGCCGAACCTCCGCGGTGCGAGGAATGTTGTACTTGGGCTTCTTCTTCTCTTCAGTTTCATTTTCCTTTGAACCCCTACTTAAAGAGCCTCTCAACCATTTTCCCATCATTTCTTTCCTTTGAGAATTTCTGAAATTTTTAGTGACTCAATATAAAAGTGAACCAAACTCAACAAAATTGATAGCAACTACTCCTACAAGTTTCTAGGGGCTATATCATGCATCAAAACTACTTTGGACCATTGGAGGAACATACTGAGGAACAATCCCCAAAATAGTTTTGCAAATGGAGCTTTGCACAAGGAGATAAAAATGGCACCAAGGTGAGCTGGAACACGGGTTTGAGCAACGGGATGCTTTTTTCTGGAGGAAGACAAAGTGGATGGGTGCTGGAATAAGTGAGGGGGACCCACATGGGACCCACAAGGCAGGGGCGTGCCCAGGGGGTAGGGCGCGCCCTCCACCCTTGTGGTCCACCGGTGCAGCCCCCTAGTGCATTCTCAATGCCAAAAATTCTAAAATATTCTATAAAAAATCATACTAAATTTTCATGGCATTTGGAGAACTTTTATTTTCAGGACATTTTTTATTTCATGGATAATTTAGAAAACAGACGGATAATACTATTTTTGCTTTATTCCAACTAAATAACAGAAAGTAAAAAGTAGGTACAGAAAGTTGTGCTTTCTAAATTCATCCATCTCATGCTCATCAAAAGGTGTCCATTAACAAGGTTGATCAAGTCTTATTAACAAACTTCTTTCAAATAACATGAAACCAGAGAATTTTTGAATAACACTAGGTTACCTCAACAGGGATATGCATGTCCCCAATAATAACAAGATCCTATTTCTTTTTGACAGTAGGAAGAGGGCATTCTAAACCTCCAATAGAAATAGTTGAAATTTTTCCAATAGAATTGATACTATGAACTTGAGGTTGTTTCGTCGGAAAGTGTACCGTATGATCATTACCATTAACATGAAAAATGACATTGCCTTTGTTACAATCAATAACAACCCTGACAATATTCAAAAATGGTCTACCAAGGATGATTGACATACTTTCGTCCCCAGGAATATCAAGAATAACAAAGTCCGTTAAGATAGTAACGTTTGCAACCACAACAGGCACATCCTCACAAATACCAATAGGTATAGCAGTTGATTTATCATCCATTTGCAAAGAGATTTTAGTAGGTGTCAACTTATTCAATTCAAGTCTATGATATAAAGAAAAATGCATAACACAAACACCGGCTCCAAATCACATAAAGCAGTTTTAACATTGTTGTTATTCCTGGCTCTCATAGTTTCTTTGGTATTTCACCCTTAAAAGTATAGTTAGCAAGCATAATGGAAATTTCAGCTTCCGATATCTTTCTTTATTTGTACCAATATCTTTCATATACTTAGCATACAGAGAAATTTTCAGAATATCAGTCAAACGCATATGAAGAAAGACAAGTCTAAGCATTTCAACAAAGCGCTCAGAATCCTCATCATCCTTTTTCTTGGATGGCTTCGGAGGAAAGAGCATGGGTTTCTGAACCCAAGGTTCTCTTTCTTTACCATGCTTCCTAGCAACAAAATCTCTCTTATCATAACGTTGGTTTTTTGATTGTGGGTTATCAGGATCAACAACAGGTTCAATCTCCACATCATTATCATTACTGGGTTGAGCATCATCATTAACATTATCACTAGGTTTATGTTCATCACCAGATTGTGTCTCAGCATCAAAAATAGAAATATCATTGGGATTCTTAGGTGTGTCTATAATAGGTTCACTAGAAGCATGCAAAGTCCTATCAGTTTTCTGTTTCTTTTTATTACTAGGACTAGGTGCATCAGTATTGATTCTCTGAGAATCTTTCTCAATTCTCTTAGAGTGGCCTTCAGGATACAAAGGTTCCTGAGTCATTCTACCACCTCTAGTCATAACCCTAACAACATTATGATTGTTCTTACTATTCAACTCATTGAGCAAATCATCCTATGCCTTAAGTACTTGTTCTACTTGAGTTTTAACCATGGAAGCATGCTTACTAATAATTTTAAGATCACTAAAAGTTCTACTCATGTAAACACCCAAGCAGTTAAGTATGTAAGCATTACGTTTCAATTGTCTACTACCATAAGCATTGAATTTTTCTTATTTAACAATAGAATTATCAAGCTCATCCAAGCATTGACTACCAGACTTATTATAAGGGATATCACCTTCATCAAATCTATAGAGAGAATTTACCTCTACTACCTGTGTTGGGTTATCAAGATCATGTATTTCTTCAATAGGCGGTAAATTCTTAACATCTTCAGCTTTAATACCCATTTCTTTCATAGATTTCTTTGCCTCTTGCATATCTTCAGGACTGAGAAATAGAAACCTCTTTTCTTCGAAGTTGGCTTAAGAATTGGTTCAGGAAGTGTCCAATCATTATCATTACTCGATATATTATTCAATAGCAATTCAGCTTGCTCAACAGTTTGTTCCCTAAAAACACAACCAGCAAAACTATCTAGGTGGTCCCTAGAAGCATCGGTTAGTCCATTGTAAAAGATATCAAGTATTTCATTTTTCTTGAGAGGATGATCAGGCAAAGCATTAAGTAATTGGAGAAGCCTCCCCCAAGCTTGTGGGAGACTCTCTTCTTCAATTTGCACAAAGTTAAATAGTTCCTTCAAAGCAACTTGTTTCTTATGAGCAGGGACATATTTTCCAGAGAAGTAATAAATCATATCCTGGGGACTACGCACACAACTAGGAGCAAGAGAATTAAACCATAACTTAGCATCCCCCTTCAATGAGAAAGGAAACAATTTAAGAATATAGTAATAGCAAATTTTTTCCTCACGAGCAAATAGGGTGGCTATATCATTCAATTTAGTAAGATGCGCCACAACAGTTTCAGATTCATAACCATGGAAAGGATCAGATTTGACCAAAGTAATTAACTCAGGATTGGCATAGAATTCATAATCCTTATCAGTAACACAGATAGTTGATGTAGCAAACTTAGGATCATATTGCATTCTAGCATTCAAAGACTTTTGTTTCCACTTGCACAATAATTTCTTAAGATCATCTCTACCCTTGCAAACAAGAAAGTCCCTAGCTACCTCTCCATCCATAACATAACCCTTAGGCATAATAGGAAGTTCATATCTAAGAGAGCTAGGTCTAACAAGTGTTTCAAAGTTTCCAGTTTCAATAATTTCACCAGTTTCAGAAATATCATCATCTTCGGCATAATCAATAGTTCCAACTCTAGCAAGGTGTTCAAGTAATTCACCCAGTGGCACAATTTTATCAAGCAAAGTAGTAGCATTATAAGCATCATTCATAGCAGAAGTAGCATCATCAATAACATGCAACATATCAGAATCAATAGCAGGCGTAGGTGTCGCAAGCTTACTCAAAACAGGAGGGGAATCAAGTGCAGAGCTAGATGGCAATTCCTTACCCCCCTCATAGTAGAGGGATAGATCTTGGTTTGGGTATCTTTCAAATTCTTCATAGTGATCAACAAATATAAATCCCAAGTGACTCAAAGAATAGAGCTATGCTCCCCGACAATAGTGCCAGAAAAAGGTCTTGATAACCCAGAAGTATAGGGGATCGCAACCGTTTTTGAGGGTAGAGTATTCAACCCAAATTTATTGATTCGACACAAGGGGAGCCAAAGAATATTCTCAAGTATTAGCAGCTGAGTTGTTAATTCAACCACACCTGAAAGACTTAATATCTGTAGCAAAGTGTTTAGTAGAAAAGTAGCATGGAAGTAACGATAACGGTGGCAACAGTAACAGTCGCAGTTTTGTAGCAATTGTAACAGTGGCAGTAGAAAAGTAACATAACAAAGATCAATATGTGAAAATCTCATAGGCAATGGATCAATGATGGATAATTATGTCGAATGGTATTCATCATGCAACAGTTACAACCTATGGTGACACAAAACTAGCTCCAATTCATCAATATAATGTAGGCATGTATTCCGAATATAGTCATACGTGCTTATGGAAAAGAACTTGCATGACATCTTTTGTCCTACCCTCCCGTGGCAGCGGGGTCCTAATGGAAACTAAGGGATATTAAGGCCTCCTTTTAATAGAGAACTGAAACAAAGCATTTGCACTTAGTGAATACATGAACTCCTCAAACTATGGTAATCACCGAAAAGAATCCCAATTATTGTCACCTTGGGGTATGCGTATCATAACTCGTAATAGGTGTATACAGCTTGCAAGATCGGATCAACAACACAAATATATTCTTGGAAACATAAAGGGTTCAGATCTGAATTCATGGCACTCGGGCCTTAGTGACAAGCATTAGGCATAGCAAAGTCATAGCAACATCAATCTCAGAACATAGTGTACACTAGGGATCAAACCCTAACAAGACTAACTCGATTACATGATAAGTCTCATCCAACCCATCACCGTCCAGCAAGCCTACAATGGAATTACTCACACACGGCGGTGAGCATCATGAAATTGGTGATGGAGGATGGTTGATGATGACGACGACATTGATTTCCCCTCTTTGGAGCCCCGACCGAACTCCACATCTACCCTCCCGATGAAGAACAGGAGGCGGCAACGGCCCCATATTGTAAAACGCGATGAATCCTTCTCTCTGATTTTTTTCTTCCCGAAAGTAAATACATGGAGTTGGAGTTGTGGTCGGTGGAGGTCTACGGGACCCACAAGGCACAGGGGCACGCCCTAGGTGGGGGCCTCCACCCTTGTGGACAGCCGGTGGGTCCCCTCTGGTTGATTCTTTCGCCAATATTTTTCATTAATTCCAAAAATATTCTCCGTGAATTTTCAGGTCATTCTGAGAACTTTTATTTTTGCACAAAAATAATGCCAATGCAATTCCGCTGAAAACATTGTCAGTCCGGGTTAGTTTCATTTAAACCATGCAAATTAGGGTCTAAAACAAGGGAAAACAAGTTTGGAAAAGTAGATACGATGGAGACGTATCAGTCGACGAAGAAGTCGAGGCAGTGAAGCTCTTCTTCTTCGGCGACGATCAATTCTAGCGGCCGCGCTAGGGTTTGTGAGTGAGTCCGACGGGAGCAAGGAGAAAAGTGAAATTAGGTTGACGGAGTCAATGCTACTTATAGCCGCGGTGAAAACCGAGTGGTTCGAAGATTTCAGACGAATATTCTCCTGACCATTCGCATCTATGTGACATGCGTCACACATGCATTTTCACATACTTATCCATGCGAGTGAAGCGTGTGATGAAGTTACTATGGCAACCACCCAAAAAAACTTTTTGAGAATTTTAAAATGTGTTCACAATTTTTTCAGCCGTCAAGGACATAGTGAAGATTTTGAATGGTGTCAAGTAGAACACATATGAAGAATTTCTGAACAAAGTGGTTGAGCTTAGCATACAAGGGAGCGGGTCCGATCACTTCCACATAGGTGAAGAAAACAACTTGACGAATTAGCAATATGTGGATGTTGTTGAGGACATAAAACTCAATAATATATATATATATATATATATATATATATATATATATATATATATATATATATATATATATCAGCTCAAGTAATTAAGAATAACCTCAAATGACAAACTTGAAAAGTTTGACGAAAATTGCAGATGACAAAAAGCTCAAATTTGAAGAATGTCATAAAGAGGTGGTGGCGTTACGCACCGTGTAAGAACTATGATGACTACAGACACCGTGTACAATTGTCATAGGGTTCTAAGAGTCAAGTTCTTCATTAATTTCTTCACACTTAGAGGATAAGTCTTCATTGATTGAAGAGATATGTTACTTCGTGTGTTGTGCATTAAAGTCATCAAAAATTCATAAGCGTTAGGATGTGTGTCCACTTCAGAGGACATTCGAAGATTCTAGGATGTTTAGCTCACATCGGAACTTACAAAACCTCTTCTCATCCAAGGGCTTAGTGAAGATATCGGCTAGCTAGTCTTCAGTATTCATGTGGTCGATGACAATGTCTCCCTTCAGACATGATCATGAAGAAAGTGGTGACGAGTCTGAATGTGCTTCGTCTTGGAGTGTTGCACTGGATTGTGGGCAATCTTGATAGCACTCTCTTTGTCGCAATAGATAGAGACTTTCTTCACATTGACGCCATAGTCCTTCAGGGTCTACTTAATTCATAGCAACTGTGAGTAGTAGGCACCAGCGGTAATGTACTCAGCCTTTACGGTGGAAAGTGTGACACTGTTCTGCTTCTTTGAGGACCAACAGGCAAGTGACCGTCCGAGGAAGTGGCATGTGCCTGATGTAGACTTGCGATCCACACGATCTCGAACATAGTCGGAGTCATAAAATCTAGCTAGATCAAAATATGATCCCTTGGGATACCATAATCCAAGCGTTCGTGTCTGAGCTAAATATCAAAGAATTTGCTTCATAGGATGGTGGTGTGATTCCTTTGGTATGGCATGAAATCAGGCACACATGCAAATGCTAAGCATAATATCTAGCCTAGATGCACATAGGTAAAGCAGTGAACCAATGATGGAGCGATATACCTTCTGATTGAAATCTTTACCATTTTCATTAGTGCAAAGTTGAGCATTTGTAAGCATTGGTATTTTGAGGCATTTGCAATCTTGCATGCGGAATTTATTTAGGCAATCTTTGAGGTGTTTCTCTTGAGAAATGAAGATGCCATTTGGTTGTTGATGAATTTTAAGACTAAGAAAGAATTTTAAGACATCTAATATTCTTCATGCATTATATATGCAAATTCTTCACTGAAACACTTGTTAGTGCAACCAAAAATAATATCATCAACATATATTTGGCATATGAACAATTCACCACCATAAGATTTTGTGAAAGGAGTAGGGTCAAGTGAACCGGGTTTGAAACCCTTTTTTCTTCAAGAACTCCTTGAGAGTATCATACCAAGCCCATGGGGCTTGCTTGAGGCCATAAAGAGCCTTGTTGAGTCTGAAGAGTTTGTCTGGATGCTTTGGATCCTCAAAACCTGGTGGTTGAGCAACATATACTTCTTGCTCAAGCTTACCATTGAGGAATGAAATTTTCACATCCATTTGGTATAAGAGAATATTGTGATGGTTAGCATATGCAAGTAGTATACGAATATCTTCAAGCCTAGCAACAGGTGCAAATGTTTCACCAAAATCGATACCCTCAACATGTGTGTAGACTTGTGATACAAGACATGCCTTATTCCTCACCACTTGGCCATTTTCGTCTTGTTTGTTGCGGTATATCCACTTGGTACCGATGACATTGTGCTTGCGTGGATTGGGACGATTGACAAACTCCCACACATTGCTGAGCTCGGATTGTTGCAATTCATATTGCATGGCTTGAATCCATTCAGGCTCCAGAAATGCTTCATCAACTTTGGTGGGCTCTGTGATATAGACAAGTGCAAAATGCCCACAAAAGTTAGCTAAATGTGAAGCTCTTGAGCGAGTGAGGGGACCAGGTGCATTGATGTTGTCTGAGGATCTTCTCAATCTGCACTTCTTTCACCACTCGTGGATGAGTTGGAAGAGGGCCTTGTTGCTGAGCATTTTCCACAGTGTCATTTTCTTCAGGATCAACCGTTTCTTCACGATGAGGTATGATCACTTCTTCATCCGATATTTCTTCACTGGGCATAATTTCACCAGTGCCCATCAGCTTGATAGATTCCTTAGGAGGCACTTCATCTAGCACAAGAGGCAAGTGCTCTCTTTGCATGCCATTAGTTTCATTGAGCCGCACATCTATAGTTTCAACAACCTTGTTGTGTCAGATGTTGAAGACCCTATAGGCATGCGAGTCCTTTCCATAACCAAGCATAAAACCCTCAGGTGCTTTTGGTACAAATTTAGAATTGTGATGTGGATCTCTAATCCACCATTTTGAACCGAAGACTTTGAAATGACTCGCATTGGGTTTCTTGTCAGTGAGGAACTCATATGAGGTCTTCTTGAGGAATTTGTGAAGATATACCCAATTGATGATGCAACATGCAATATCAATTGCTTGAGGGCCACCATCAACGAAATGTCTTGTACTCATCGAGCATAGTGCGGGCCATCTTGATGAGTGTCCTATTCTTGTGTTCTGCAACCCCATTTTGCTGAGGGTTATATGGAGCAGATAGCTCATGAGTGGTACACAAGTTCATCAGATAATCATCAAGCAACGTGTTCTTGAACTCAGTGCGATTGTCGCTTCTGATGTGCTTGATCTCGAGACCATAATTTGTCATGGCCCGATTGGAGAACCGTCCGAAGGCACCCTGCACTTCAGTCTTGAAGGTAATGATATGCACCCAGGTGCAACAAGAATAGTCATCAACTATGAAAAATCCATAGAGTGATGCTGCACTGGTTAGTGTGGCATAATGAGTGGGACCAAAGAGATCCATATGAAGTAATTCAAAGGGACGAGTAGTGGTCATGATTGTCTTCGGGAAGTGCATGGATTTGGTCATATTTCCAGACTCACAAGCACTGCAAAGGTGATCTTTGACGAATTTGATGCCCTCGACGCCAATGATATGCTTCTTCTTCACGAGTGTGCTCAAATTCCTCATACCAACATGTCCAAGTCATCGATGCTAGAGCGAGCACTCTGAAGCTTTTGCTAGTAGACATGTGTGGGGCTGAGAACCTAGTGAGAAATGTACAATGTACAAATCACCTCTCCTAAAGCCTTCGAAGACTTTGGACTTGCAGATTTCATTAGCACAATGCATCTATATTTACCAAAGATGATAACCATATCAAGATCACAAACCATTGAGATAGACATGAGGTTGTATCCCAGGGACTCGACAAGCATCACCTTTTCCATGTGTCAGTCCTTTGAGATAGCAACCTTACCTAGACCCAATACCTTGCTTTTTTCCTTTGTCAGCGTAGGTGATATGCTTCAGATGAGAGAGAGTAAGGGGAACATCAGTGATGAGATTCCTGTCACTAGTCATATGATTGGTGCAACCACTATCCAGAACCCATTCAATAGCTTTTAGTGTGTCATCCTGTAGAAGCATTAGTCTAACTTACAAATTCATATACTTTAGTTTGAAGAATATGATCATCAACTTCATTAGTGAAGTTTATCAATAGAACATAACTAGCAACATAGAGGATGTGTGAAATGACAAATTCATTTCATCATTATTAATTTGCATCCCAACAAGCATTATGTCAAGTCTTTAGCAAATTTATTGCTGTCTGAAGACCCGACCTTGCAGAAGAGATTAGTTCTTATTCTTAACCACCCACATCTGAATGGGTGGCTGAGAAGCAATGTAGCGCAAAGCATTGATAGAGAACTTAGACATTGATGAATATGCACTTCTCTTCACAGCAGGAGTATAGTACTCAAATGAGTATGCAGAGAAATTCTTTGAAGATTTGTTCACACAATGATTTGAAGAATAATGCACATATTTATCAGGACGTTGTTTGTTTCCATGCGAAGAAATATTAGTGTGACTATAAGTTGGCCTGCGTCCATTTGACGACTTTGGTCCATGTGAAGAATTTGCCCTGGGGTTTCTCTTCTTCTTTGGTGGTGTCATGATGACATTCACCTGAAGGTTGTGAAGAAGACTTTTGAGCACCCAGATTTTCTTCACCGAGGGACCGTTCCTGCAGTTAGTACCAACAAATCTAGCAAATACTTCACCATTCTGATTTTGAACAGTTTGTAGTTGGAGTCAAATGACCCATCAGAAGACGGTGAGATATCACAATTGTAACCATATAGAGTGGATGGATCAACTAGAGGTCCTTTTGCAGCAACCCATGTGGTTTTGGGATACTACTCAGGTTTCCAATAAGATCCATCAATATTAACCTTTCTCTCAAAAGCAATACCCTCTTTCCTAGGGTTCCTGTTCAAAATCTGCTTCTTGAGCACATCACAAAGAGTTTGGTGCCCTTTGAGACTTTTGTACATGCCTGTTGAGGGAGTCCTGGACTAGGGGGTGTCCGGATAGCCGAACTATCATCATCGGCCGGACTCCAAGACTATGAAGATACAAGATTGAAGACTTCGTCCCGTGCCCGGATGGGACTTTCCTTGGCGTGGAAGGCAAGCTTGGCGATACGGATATGTAGATCTCCTACCATTGTAACCGACTCTGTGTAACCCTAGCCCTCTCCGGTGTCTATATAAACCAGATGGCTTTAGTCCGTAGGACGAACAACAATCATACCATAGGCTAGCTTCTAGGGTTTAGCCTCCTTGATCTCGTGGTAGATCTACTCTTGTAACACACATCATCAATATTAATCAAGCAGGACGTAGGGTTTTACCTCCATCAAGAGGGCCCGAACCTGGGTAAAACATCGTGTCCCTTGTCTCCTGTTACCATCCGGCTAGACGCACAGTTCGGGACCCCCTACCCGAGATCTGCCGGTTTTGACACCGACATTGGTGCTTTCATTGAGAGTTCCTCTGTGTCGTCACCAATAGGCTCGATGGCTTCTTCGATCATCAACAATGACGCAGTCTAGGGTGAGTCCTTCCTCCCCGGACAGATCTTCGTATTCGGCGGCTTTGCACTGCGGGCCAATTCGCTTGGCCATCTGGAGCAGATCGAAAGCTACACCCCTGGCCGTCAGGTCAGGTTTGGAAGTTTGAACTTCACGGCTGACATCCGCGGGGACTTGATCTTCGATGGATCCGAGCCACAGCCAAGCGCGCCGCACTGTCACGATGGGCATGATTTAGCTCTGCAGCCGGACAGTACCCTGGAGGCCGCACTCGAGTCCGCTCCGATCTTCAATTCGGAGCCGACTGCGTAGATCGAGGACGGATGGCTAGACACCGCCTCGGGGTCTGCAACCTCTACGGCGATAGAGCCGAACGCTGACCTTGTCCCTCATGAAGCTCGTGACTCCGAGGTGCCGGACTCCTTGCCGGACTCCTAACCTCCCGCGCCCCCTCCAATCGAATCCGGTTGGGCGCCGATCATGGAGTTCACCGCCGCGGACATCTTTCAGCACTCACCTTTCGGCGACATCTTGAGTTCGCTAAAGTATCTCTCATTATCAGGAGAGCCCTGGCCGAACTGCGGTCAGGATGGTTGGGATGCAGATGACAAAGAAATTCAACACCCACCCACCACCCACTTAGTAGCCACTGTCGACGATCTAACCGACATGCTAGACTTCGACTCCGAAGACATCGACGATATGGACGACGATGCCGGAGACGACCAAGAACCAGCGCCTATCGGGCACTGGAAAGCCACCTCAACTCACGACGTATACATGGTGGATACACCAAAAGGAAGCAATAATGAGGAAAACAGGACGTGGCAAAGGACAACTCCCCCAACAAACAACCAAAACGGCGACACAAACGCCGCCCGAAGTCCCGCCTCGATAAAAACAGCACCCATACGGACCCGGCCCTAGAGCAGGGCGAAGCAGTGGACGGCGAACATGCCACCAAGCAACCCATCCCCGGCGAAAACAAGAGCCTAGACGACCTCACGCCGAACACATCACCAGAGCATAAGAACCTTCATAAAAGGCTCGTCACTACTGCAAGAAGTTTGAAGAAGCAAAAGCGGAAGCTCAAAACAGCGGAGGACGCACTCAGAATGAGATGGAGCAAAGTACTCAATACCACAGATAAATATGGTGCTAGTCGCCAGGCAAAGAGCTACCCAAAGCGCAAGCTGTTGCCCGAATTCGACGAGGAGGCCTTAGAGCCCCCGCAGTCAAAAAAGAAAGAGGCCACCTGGCCGGATAGACGACCAGATGACAGGCTAAGAGCAGCAAGGGGCGCCGCACACAAGCCGGCACACGATCAGCATAAAGATCCTCGGAAAAAGGATGACCCGGTCAGGTCTATCTATGGGCCAAAAAAGAAGACTCTAGGAAGCAACACAGCCCGCCGAGTGTTTGAAGACAACGGCACACCCAAATACAGGGGCGCCGCACACCCACTATGTTTCACCGACGAGGTACTGGATCATGAATTTCCAGCGGGATTCAAACCCGTAAACATAGAGGCATATGACGGAACAACAGACCCCGAAGTTTGGATTGAGGATTATATCCTACACATACATATGGCCAGAGGAAATGATCTCCATGCCATAAAATACCTACCACTCAAGCTCAAAGGGCTAGCTCGGCATTGGCTCAAAAGCCTCCCAGAAAATACCATTGGAAGTTGGGAAGAGCTCGAGGATGCATTTCGAGCAAATTTTCAGGGGACTTATGTCCGCCCTCCGGATGCAGACGATTTAAGTCACATAACTCAACAGCCCAGAGAGTCAGCACGCAAATTGGAATAGGTTCCTCACCAAAAAGAACCAAATAGTTGACTGTCCGGACGCTGAAGCCTTAGCAGCCTTTAAGCACAACGTCCGAGACAAATGGCTCGCCAGACACCTCGGCCAGGAAAAACCAAGAACAATGGCCGCACTAACAAGCCTCATGACCCGCTTTTGCGCAGGGGAAGACAGCTGGCTGGCTAGATGCAGCACCAGCGACCCGAGTACATCCGAAGTCAGGGATGGAAATGGGAAATCATGACGTAGAAAAGATCAGCGCCGGAATAAGGAAAATGGCCCAAATAGCACGGCGGTCAATGCCGGATTCAAAAGCTCTCGGCCGAACAATAAAACACTGCCCCTCAAGGACAACAAAGACGAGCTATCCAACCTAAACAAAATTCTGGATAGGCTATGCCAAATACATAGTACCTCCGAGAGGCCTGCAAACCATACCCACAGAGATTGTTGGGTTTTCAAGCAGTCCGGCCGACTTAACGCCGAACGCAAAGGGCTCGACACACCAAGCGAAGACGATGACGAACCCCACAAGCAGCACGCCGGAAAACAGAAGACTTTCCCAATAGAATTCAAAACAGTGAACTCGCTTCATGTGATAACACGAAAACATAGTGCGGCACCTGCCATGCCAGGACACTGTCCGCAGAATGGGAATAGACCCTACCAAAATTCAACTGTAGCAGCACTTCCTTCAAAGGAGTGACGCCAGGCCTTTAAGCCAATTGTACAGGCTCTGTACCACTAGAGGTTGTGTTCGGTTCATCTGACAACCTCCGTCGCGAAAAGCTCACTCTCCATATCGCCCCATTTAACAGTGGCCCTAAAGCACTATTAGGACGCGAAGCTTTCGCCCGCTTTAATGCAATACCGCATTACGCGTCTCTTACACTTAAAATGCCCGGTCCACGCGGCATAATCTCATTAAAGAGTAACTCCGAGTGTCCCTCGACCACGGAGAACGTGAGGCCGCCTTGATAGCCACACACTAATCCGACCTTGCAGGTCAAAGCCCCCCAAAACAGGTCATTCAGACCTCGGACACGGTTAGGCGAGTCTGGCGTAAATGAACAAGGGGCTTCCTAGCCGCATACCCCTTTACAAGGGGCTGCGCGTATAAACGATGAGAGCCAATAAAGCTCAACTTTATTCATCTTCCAAATTATACCTTATTTTAAAATACAACTTTTGCACGATATTTCTTCCAAACTAAGTCCTTCTCTTTTACAGATGAAGCACGTGCTACACCCGTCCAGGACACAGCACAACAGAGACACAGGCGCAGACGTGCAGCAGGGACCTGTTGCAAGGATTCTTTTCAGATTAAGACCCTGCGTAAACCTTTCTTACTGTCTCTTGTTGATACACATCCCCTGGTTTTCTACCATAACCGAGGAGGAGGCTGGCGTTTTGGCATCAGCCGCGTCAGAAGTTCTCGCCTGTACCTGGACACTAGGGGCTTAGGGCATTGTTCTGCCCGGTATCATAAAGACCGAACACCTAAGGGAGTGTTCGGCGTCTCGAGTTAGGCCTTATATGCATCAGCTCCGAATCATGTCTTTGGTCAAATGTTGGGTTTGCCCGGCTCCTGTGTTTTGCCGCCTTACGTTCCGCTCCATCGGCTAACACGGCACCAGGAGAACTACTGCGATTGTGCCCTGGTTCGGCCGGGCGAGCACCTCAGTAGAGAAAGCCAAAAACTGACTGTCATGATATAGCAAGAGACTGGTCAACCACTCGATCGACAATTGGAATGTTTAGAATTCCTCCGCTTTGATGAAGGACCACTTCCCGGTCAGGCACATACGCGCCCCGAGTTCAGAGAGCGCGGTGCCTCTAGGGGCTATATAGTAGCCCCACCATCGAGCTCCTATGGCTAAGTGAAAGTGATAAAGCATTATAGTCCAGTTGCCTAGTTTGCTATGCTATCACCTCCTTCAAAGGACCAAGACGTTGGATTAAGTGTGAAAAAGCGCTTTTCTTTTTTGCACCCCCCCCGCACCATGTGCGTGGGGGCTGAAGCCAAAGACTGCAACTTTCAGGTTATTCATACATATATGGCCGCATAGGAGATAGTTCAATACTTGAGCGCACAAGTATAAAAAGCCGTTGCGTTATAAACATGATCTCAGAAATTATACATGTCATTTAAACATAACATCTTTCGAGCACTGCGCCTCTATTAAACGAGCGCCCTGCAGGACTTCCTCAAAATAGTGCTCGGCGGGTAATCGGCTTTTGTCTGAACCCCGGGATGCAACAGCGGTGGCATCCATCTCCACCCAGTATGTTTTCACGCGGGCGAGAGCCATCCGTGCACCTTCTATGCATGCCAACCGCTTCATCGCCTTGATATGCGGCACCGCCCCAAGGAATTGCTGCAACAAGCCAAAATAACTCTTCGGCTTGGGCCTTTCCGGCCACAGATGAGCGACCACATCCGTCATGGCAAGTCCGGACAATCTATTCAGCTCAGCCCACTCAGCCAGCCGATCAGTCAATAGAAGTGGACGCTCCGGACTATGGAATTGAGACTAGTAAAGCTCTTCCATTTCGTAATCCTTCTGGCTTCGGAAGTGCACGACTGCGTCCGCCGCACTCGCCGCCAAATCCAGATAAGGATCCTCCGCACCACACAACTGGCCCAGCTGAGCATACTTTGGATCCGTGAACTTCCTACGCAGACGAAAGGGCTTTCCAGCCGCAATGTCTCCGGCTTGACGCAGTTCCTCCTTCATAGCCCGCATCGCACTCCGGGCATCCTTGACATCGGCGGCGGCCTTCTTCAGGCCCTCTTGTTCCACTCGGCGTTCTCCTTCAAGAACCTCACAGCGGTCGGTAGCATCTTTTAATTTCAAGGCCATTCCGGCCATCTCTTCCCTGCTTCGGCAGTGAGCAGCCTTTTCGGCTTTTAGCTCTTCCGCTGCCTTCGAGGCAGCCGCGTCACTTTTCCCGGCTTGCTCCTCGGCTCGAGCAAGATCTGCTCGAAGGTCTTCCACAGCAGCAGCACCATCTGCATCAAGCATACAAATTGTAAGGAATGGGCGTCAGCTCCCTTACTAGGCGACCGTGGAGCAACCACCTACCTTGTGAATCATCAAGTCGTTTATTGACCAGCGCGATGTCGGCATCCGCAACATCAAGTTGCCTCTTCAGTTCGGCAACTCTATCAGTCCGGTTGGCCACCGAACTTTCCGCCACCTGCATAGGAAAGGCGACATTCTATAACTGAGATTATGATCCTTGGCACGCTGTCGCTTTCGACAGCATACCAAGTCTCAGGGGCTACTATCTATACAGGGCGCACTCCATGTGCAAAACTGTCAAAAGGTATGTCATTTTTTGCGTACCTCAAACCCCGTCAGCAAACTTCCGACGGCCTCATACAACCCGCTTTCGGCGGATGAGATCCTCTCAATCACCATACTCATTAATGTGCGGTGATCTTCTGAGATAGACGCCCTCTTGAGCAAATCCTGCAGCTCCACCGGCCATACTCCAATGGGTGCCGAACTCTCCGGCCTTGGCCTCCGGGTCTTCGGAAGCGGTCCTCTTCTCCCCCTGGAAGGAGGGATTCTCGATTCCCCCCTTATTGAAGGCCTCCTTGGCAGAGGTAGTAGTTTCCCTGTGCCCCCCCTTCGCTCTCCTCCGAAGGCGCAACCTCCAACATTTTGACTAACACGGGATCCGGCGTGGTCTCAGGGAGGGGGGCCGGACACCGTATCAGTTTTGCTTGCGCTATCCACTCCTGTCCAAGGGATAGCTGGTTAAAAGGCAAACCCATGATAAATAAATGGACAATATGTCCAGACACAAGGCTACTTACTTGAGTATCCGGGCGATTGCAGCTTAGGCCAGCGTCCTTGGTCAAATCCGGACGCATCTCTTGCGATCCGAAGAACAGTTTGTACATCTCCGCGGGTGTCAAACCCATGAAGTGTTGGAGAGCTCGTGGCCCCTCCGGAATAAATTCCCACAGGCGGAGGGGGCGACGTTTGCAGGGCAGAAGGCGCCGAATCAGCATAACCTGTGCCAGTACGACCAGATTAATCTCCCTTTCTTGGAGGCCTCGAATCCGGTCCTGCAACAAGGGTACATCTTTGGACGGCCCCCAGTTAAGCCCCTTGTTGACCCATGACGTCAACCATTATCGAGGGCCCGAGCGGAAGACGGGCGGCGGCCTCTGCCTACTGCCCCTGGGAGCGGCGATATAGAACCACTCCTGTTGCCACAAGCCGAGCTCCTCCTGAAAAGAGCCTTCGGGCCATGGAGCATCGGCCCTCTTGCTTATAACCGCCCCGCCGCACTCTGCCTGACGCCCTTCTATCATCTTCGGTTCCACGTTGAAGGTTTTGAGCCACAAGCCGAAGTGAGGGGTAGTGCGGAGGAAGGCTTTGCAGACGACAATGAATGATGAGATGTGGAGGATGGACTCCGGAGCCAAGTCATGGAATTCCAGCCCGTAGTAAAACATGAGCCCCCTCACGAAGGGATCCATCGGGAAGCCTAAACCCCGTCGGAGGTGAGACACGAACACGACGCTCTCGCCGGGCTCGGGAGTGGGAATAACATGCCCTCGGGCAGGCAACCTATGCGAAATCTCGTAGGTCAAGTACCTGGCGTCTCTCAGCTTTAGCACGTCTTCTTCCGTGATGCCAGAGGGCATCCACCGGCCTCGTAGGTTGGAGCCGGACATTGTCGAAGGTCGAAGGTACCTGAATCTGGGGCCCTGGGTGTTGGAACTCAGGGCGAGGGGCGGATTCGATTGAGGATTGAAGAAAAAGAACGGGCCTTGGTCTCATTATAAAGAGGAAGAATACCAAGAGCCGTCCCCGTGACCGTTTGGAACCCGCCTTCGATGGAGGCGGCGTGGCAACAGGCGCGGTTGGGTTACCCACGTCCATATTTATGAGAATCCCGGAATAAGGGGAACACGATCTCTGCTTCGACAAGACGTGCCAAGGAAACCGCTTCGCTAAACGCGCTAAGGTGGTACAATAAAAACAATTCGAGTAAAGGCTTGGTAGTGGTGTGATGTCACGCCACCAAATATGTCAGCAGATCGAACTTGTGTAAATATTATTCTCTCTACGGTGGTGCGTGGAATTTATTTTGCAGAGCCGGACACTATCCTGGTGTTCACAATCTTCCATAAATTATTCGGAGGAGGAACCCGCCTTGCAATGCCGAAGACAATATGCGCGCTGGACTCGTCGTCATTGAAGCCTGGTTCAGGGGCTACTGAGGGACCCTGGACTAGGGGGTGTCTGGATAGCCGAACTATCATCATCGGCCGGACTCCAAGACTATGAAGATACAAGATTGAAGACTTCGTCCCGTGTCCGGATGGGACTTTCCTTGGCGTGGAAGGCAAGCTTGGCGATACGGATATGTAGATCTCCTACCACTATAACCGACTCTGTGTAACCCTAGCTCTCTCTGGTGTCTATATAAACCGGATGGCTTTAGTCCGTAGGACGAACAACAATCATACCATAGGCTAGCTTCTAGGGTTTAGCCTCCTTGATCTCGTGGTAGATCTACTCTTGTAACACACATCATCAATATTAATCAAGCAGGATGTAGGGTTTTACCTCCATCAAGAGGGCCCGAACCTGGGTAAAACATCATGTCCCTTGTCTCCTGTTACCATCTGCCTAGACGCACAGTTTGGGACCCCCTACCCGAGATCCGCTGGTTTTGACACCGACACCTGTGATGTATAATTCCTTTAGTCCTGCATGTTCGTGAGTAGCACTTGTGGTCCCCTCAGGTGAGGGGATTGAAACCAGAGAGACATTTGAAGATATATCAGTAGTTGAAGTATTTGAACATTCAGCTGAAGAATTTGCATTTTCACATTCAATACATTTTAAGCATGGAGCAACAAATTCTTCCTGAGCGGTGTTGACCTATTGAGCGAGTAATGAATCATTGTATTTCTGAAGATCATCATGAGACGCTCTTAGCTTCTCGAGTTCTTGCTTGCTTCGGAGAAATTCGCAGGACAGCTTCTCGTGTTTGGCTGAGACAACCACATGATGAATTTTGAGGTCATCATATTTTGAGTGAAGACGCCGAAGTTCGCCAGTCAGTGACTGAATACGTTCCATTTTATTGTTCAATGGATCTTCGCTTTTATCTAATAGATTTTGATTTTTTCCATAGCAGTTTGTTGCCTAGTAGCAATGTTAGCAAGTTTGGAATAGCTAGGGGTCCAGTTTTCATCAGATTCACCTTGGGCCAGTTTGTTGCCTAGTTGCCTAGTACCTTGGGCCATGAGGCACGTTGCTGAAGAAGATGAATCTGGATCAAATGGCTTGGGTTTGAGGGATTCCTTGAAATCGAGGAACCAATGCTATTGATAAGTGAGGTGCCCTTCATAAACGTCAGAGATCCTGTCCCAAATGAGCTTTGCATTGCAGAGATGGTTGATTCGCCTGAACTCATCTCTAGATAAGCTAGATCAGATGATATCCTTTTCCCAAGCATCCATCTTGGTATACTTGCGAATGTCATCAGCATGTGCCATCTTGTAGAGGTCAGTCATTCCTATCTTAGTGATGGTCTACAACTCGCTGTTCATCGATAGGAGACGCTTCCACATCATGGCCTTCCACTTGGGATAGTTCATGCCATTGAAGATAGGGCACATAGTGGATACCTTGATCATACCTACGGTCGACATAACTGAAACTCTAGGTGGTTAAACCAAAATCACACAGAACGAGAGAGTACCTTGCTCTGATACCGATTGAAAGAGTAAGTTTACTCCTAGAGGGGGGGGGGTGAATGGGAGGTTTTTAGAAATTTGTCAAACTCTGAAGAATTTTACAAAGATCAGAGTGAAGAAACAGAAGAACGAGGCTACTAGTTCATCACAGAAGTGGAAGGCATGCATACAAGATACATATTTATAAAGAACATGCAATCATATAAGAATACAAGCATGAATAAGTTGAACTGAGGAAATGAAAGACAACATGATGAAAGTCTTCAGTTCAAATTCGTTAGAGGGTAGATCAGAAATTCTTTAGCGGTGGAATAAAGTAAAGGTAGGGATGATGAATCTGAAACCAGGTAGGCTTGAGAAGACACAACAATTTGGTAGACTAGTTCTAGTTGCTGTATCAACTATACATCTGGTTGAGGCAGCTGAGATGAACTCAAACGACAAACAGTCCACACCATATTCCTCATGAACCAAGGTCAGTTAGACCTCACCCAATCACTCATGGTAAGTCTTCAAGGTAGACTTCCAAATCCTTCACAGACTTGTTCACCGGTACACCACAATGACTCTTGGGTGCTCAGAACATGAAGCCTGACCGTCTGGAAGAATGAAGATCTTCAAAGGTAATAGGCATCAGATCACATAGATCAATCTCTTCAGGGATGCTCAATCACTTTGGCTCTGGTGCATTTGTCCTCACTTAGCATTCTCTCAAAGTCATCAGAAGATGGGTTGCTCTCAAATGACAAGTGTCAAGTTCTCTCAGAGCAGCCAACCAACAAGTGGTTGTGGGGGCGGCTATTTATAGCCAGGGCAACACGGCATGAAATGTCATAAATGCCCTTCTCAGACATGATCGTTGTCAGGATAAGGATCCACTCGGCAGCTGACATGTGGCGCAAGAACAGTCGGAAAATTGAATTCTCTATTTTGTTAGGGCACTCAATTTCCTCATGATAGGAAGATCGCACTGGCGAAATCCTAATTCCTGAGCATGACCAAATTCATCAGCGACTAGATGGACTTCATCACTGTAGCTAGCAAATTCGTCAGCTGTTCCAGAGATTTCCAAAGGCTCACTCGAAGCGACTTATGTATGAGTAGGTTTGAGCATCACTTTAGAAATGTGAAATATGTTTCACCTAGACCCCCTTTAACAGTATGGTTTTTCCTATGACTCAAAATAAGAAGAAAGAAACTATGAAAACAAAAGCCTTCAAGCTTCAAAGTCTTGATGTCAATTTCTTCAAAGGCCGTAGCAATTTCATCACGCAGTTCTTCACTTGAAGAAATTCATTTTCAGGGGTTGTCTTCCATGGGTTAAACTAAATCTTCAGGGACTATAACTCTTGTGTACACTCACAAACACATTAGTGCCTCAACCCCTTTGTCTTCAATACTCCAAAACCACTAAGCGGGCACTTGATGCACTTAGAATATCAAATATCTCTCCATCATTTCTATCCTAATATATGTAGGTTTATCAAGAGAAAATATTTCATATATTGCATACATTTAGGGGGGGGGGAGTATTTTTTATCTTCGAGTTATTTATATTCCAAGTTATTAACTTTCCGCATGTTACCTCTTACAATAAAAATGTACTCTCCGATGCTTAACTGTTTTGTTAATAATCATCCAAAAACGGGAGATTGTTGTTGCAATCTAGTGCCCCTTGAGTATTTTGGAGAATGTTGGAAAAAACAGTGAAGGGTCAATGTGTTTGCTAGCGCACATAGAGATATATGGTCCCTGGATTTATGAGAAGTTTGTTATAAACTTCTATGAGAGTTTTCTGCATAGCAGAGAAGTATGTAAAGTTTGAAGGAGTTTTCTACCGAGAAGATTGCATGCCGGAGGAGACCCCTCAAAAATATTGCTGAGCTAATGCAATTGCTACAGAGTGCATTCTAAGAGAAATGATAACAATGGAAAGGAATGAAGACGTAGTTTTCTTTCACAGTTTCCATTTCTTTAGTTGAGTCATAGGACCACCATACTATTATGAGGTGTTCGAGTGTTTCAAGACTTATGTCTGTGTTGATGCTTAACCGAGATACATCTCAAGTGAGTTGAGAGAAATCTCTACGTGTGATGAGTTATTCATCATAAGCCAGACGAAGTTCTTCTAAGCTTCGAGAGGAATGCTGTAGCAGTGGAGTCAGCATTACTTGTTCCTTAAGTAAATTTGTCGTGTGAGTTTGAAATTCGACCGTTGGAAACATGTTGGTTAGCCATTGGTTGGGTTGCAGGTCCTGGTTGGTCATTTCACCCTTGGGATTGCTCCAGCTATAAATAGAATCTTCGCTCCAACCGTTGTGGATGGTTTCTCCGAGTGATTTGACAAGTTTGTGTGAGAACCCCTCTCTGAGAGATTTGAGCGAATTCTTCTGAGAGAAAATCCAAGAGCCAAAACTTAGATAGTGGTTGAGAATTACGTAGATCTAAGTCGAGAGTCCTTGAGCCTATTACTCTTGAGAGTTTCATACTCTCTAGATAGTTAGGCGTTTATCTGAGTGATTAAGATAAATTATGGTCACCGAAGAAAAAGCCTGTAGAAGGTTTTGGAGATTGCTGAGAAGAATGTACTGCGAGTGAAGTCAACTAAAGTTTGAGGAACTTCACATTGAGGAGAATAGGATGGAGAGAGGTTTGCACCTGTGTTCAATCACAAGTCCCTCCAACCCAACGTAGCTCTTTTGTAGGAGTGAACTGGTCTACCAAATACTCTGTAGCCCTTTTAAACCACTAGTTTTTTCTCATTGTCCATTACTTTCAATAATTTCCTTTTGGTTGAGTTATTTCTCATGTGTTGTTCTTTGGGACTTTTTATGTTCATTCTTCTCGTACTATTTCATCCGTGTTGGGATCATCTTTTGTTCTGTGTTATCTCTCGCTATGCTGAAGATTGTTCGTTTGTGTTTATGCTTGATAATCATCTTCTACTACTTAGTCATCCGTCTTAGTCCTATTCTGATGAATATCTCACAATAATCTATCCAGTTATTTCTTGTTGTTTCTAGTCATTTTCCTTCGTAGAACTGCTCATCATAGTTTATTTCGGACGTATAGCCCTTTTGGATGGCCAGAGTGCGTGGCATCACCACGGTCACGTAGTGACCACGTGGCTGGCATGGCAATGCACGCTGTCAGTGTCAAAACCGGCTGATCTCGGGTAGGGGGTCCCGAACTGTGCGTCTAGGCGGATGGTAACAGGAGACAAGGGACACGATGTTTTACCCAGGTTCGGGCCCTCTTGATGGGGGTAAAACCCTACATCCTGCTTGATTAATATTGATGATGTGTGTTACAAGAGTGGATCTACCACGAGATCAAGGAGGCTAAACCCTAGAAGCTAGCCTATGGTATGATTGTTGTTCGTCCTATGGACTAAAGCCATCCGGTTTATATAGACACCGGAGAGGGCTAGGGTTACACAGAGTCGGTTACAATGATAGGAGATCTACATATCCGTATCGCCAAGCTTGCCTTCCACGCCAAGGAAAGTCCCATCCGGACACGGGACGAAGTCTTCAATCTTCTATCTTCATAGTCTTGGAGTCTGGCCGAAGATGATAGTTCGGCTATCCGGACACCCCCTAGTCCGGAACTCCCTTAGTAGCCCCTGAACCAGGCTTCAATGACGACAAGTCCGGCGCGCATGTTGTCTTCGGCATTGCAAGGCGGGTTCTTCCTCCGAATAATTTATAGAAGATTGTGAACACCAGGATAGTGTCCGGCTCTGCAAAAATAAATTCCACGTACCCCCGTAGAGAGAATAATATTACACAAGTTCAATCTGCTGACGTATTTTGTGGCGTAACGTCACACCACTACCAAGCCTTCAAATTTTTTTTATTGTTCCACCTTAGCGCGTTTAGCGAGGCGGTTTCCTTGGCACGTCTTGTTGAAGCAGAGATCGTGTTCCCCTTATTCTGGGAATAACATCAATACGGACGTGGGTAACCCGACCGCGCTATTGATTGTGACACTTGGGAGATAAGCGAGTTTTACCAGGCCGGTGGGGACACTTGTTTTCATCTGCCCATATAAGGGGATAAAGATCCAACCCTTTTACCTGCGCCTTCTTCCTCCTTGGCTTATCCATCTCTGCGAACTCGAGCTCCAGCGCCCAAGTCCGCACATCTCACCTCAACCTTCTCCAAATATGTCCGAAGCGAGAGGCAAGTGGATGGCCTCCTCCGTCACAGAGGGGCATATCCAGAAGCTGCGCAGCGCCGGATACTTGTCCAGCGACATCGCGCATCGGCTCCCCGACGAGGGAGAGCTCATCCCCAGCCCCAGGCCCCATGAGAGGGTAGTATTCCTTCCCCATTTCCTCCGCAGACTGGGCTTCCCACTTCATCCCTTTGTCCGGGGGCTCATGTTCTACTACGGCCTAGATTTCCATGATCTGGCCCTGAATTTTATGCTCAACATCTCGGTGTTTATCGTCGTGTGCGAGGCCTTCCTCTGCATCCAGCCCCACTTCGGCTTGTGGCTCAAGACCTTCAGTGTCAAGCCGAAGGTTGTGAAGGGCAGCGAAGCGGAGTGCGGAGGCACCATGGTGGGCAGGATGTCCCACATTACGTGGCTGGAGGGCACCTTCGTGGAAACCATTAAGGGGTGGCAATCGGGGTGGTTCTACATCACCGAGCCGCGTGACCCTGATTGGGCAGCGGCCCCCGAATTCAGATCCGGCATCCCTACACGGCTCACCTCTTGGAAAGAGAGTGGCCGGATCTGGGGGAATTCGGAGGAGCTGACTGGACTCCAAGCCTGTATCCAGAAGCTGGTGGACAAGAAGCTCAAGCTTGTCAATGTAGTCCAGGTCATGCTCATCCGCCGGATTCTCCCGTGCCAACGACGGGGCTTTAACATGTGGGAGTTCGATCCGGCGCAGCACCAGACCCTGAGCGGGCTCTTCGACACTATGTACGAAGATATCTGGAAGGTGCTGTTCAAGGGCGCTGAGGCTCCCGCATCCGCTACCAAAGATCACGGATTCAGCTCGCAGCGTCCAGCTGACGAGGTAAGTGATATTGTCCTTTACGGGACGCTTGTTATCCATAGTTTGACTCTATGCGGGATCTAAACTCCATTTCCTTTGACAGGGCTGGCTGGCGAGGGCCGAACAGACTATCTGTCCGGCCCCTTTGCCAGAGGACCCAGCGGACGCCCGTTTAGCGGGGCTGCTGGCTCCGGCGCCCCATGTGGTGCCGGAGAAGAAGGCCAAGAAGAAGGCCACGGGGACTCAGAGGAGTTCCCGTTTTCAGGTGCTATCGGATGATGAATCCGAGGCCGACTCCTCCCACCAAGGTGAGGAGGAGAAGAAGAAAGCCTCTCCCCCAGCGGGGGGAGGGAAGAAAAGGAAGGCCTCTCCTACAAGGGAGGCCGAAGGGTCCAAGAAGGGAAAAACTCTCCCCCCGGACTGCTCCGCCAGCGCCAGTGACGACGACGAGGACTGGCCTCCAAGGGCCAAGCCTCAGGCGAGATCGTAAGTATCCGGACTCCCGAATAACTTCAAGGTTTATATTTTTCGCCACATAATGTCTTTCTAATGCCGCATACAACCCTGCAGTCCACCTAAGGATGATCTTCCCGCTTCATCGAGCGAGTCCTTAGGTCCGTCGGATATGGATTCTCTTCCGACTGCCTCCACCCCCCGTGACAAGGATGATGCTGAGGTGGGATCCCAGGAAGGGACCCACCAGGAGGAGAGGGCCCCAGAGGTGTTGCAGGACAACCTCCCGGACTTTGCACCGGACTCGGCCCCGGAACCCACAGTGGCTCCGGAGTCCGGCGGGTGACCCCTTCGCAAGAAGGGCGAGACCGTGACGCGGGCAACCTCCGTCTAACCGGAGGCGCCGGATAATTTGCTGGAGGCGCTTAGTGGCGCCTCCATCGAAGAGGAACACCGCACTGTCATGAGTGCGGTGATTCAGAAGGTGCAGCTCGCCAAGAGCGGGCTGACCGAAGCCTGCAGCAGCCTTTTAACAGGCTTTGAGGTAAGAATTTCAATATGTATAAAATGGTACCGCATAGACAGTAGCCCCTGATGCTCGGTTCGGTGTTCGGAAAGAAAAGCCGGACTAAGGATCTAAAAAGATATACGCAGGAGCCATAATAAATATGTCAATATGGGATTGCAGGCTGCGCTGCTGACCTCTGCCGCACTGACTGCGGAGGTCAATACTTTGAAGGAGAACCTCGAGCGGTCCGAGAACGAGCTCGGCCGTGCCAAGAAGCAGCTCGAGGACAAGGAAGGTGAGTAATACCTTATTAAAATTGTACCTTACAGAAAAGGATTTTGGTCGCAAAAGAATGACAAGGATAACGTGGGTATTGCAAGGGCCACTAACGAGGTGGCGACCCTGAAAGAGGCGGTGGCCGCGGCCGAACGCACTGCGGCCGCGGAGCACACCGAGCGAGAGAGGCAGGAGGCGCGGGTGGCGGAGGTACAACAAGAGCTCCAGGATCTCATGAAAAAACATGAGAGCCTGGAGCGTGACTCGAAGACTCGAGAGTCTGAGCTTGCAACGGCTCGTGAGAGTGCCAAAGCCGCTAAGGCCGAAGCCTACAAGGCCCTCCAGGAGATTGAGGCGGTGAAGAAAATAGCGGCGGGTAAGGCATTTTTCATGCAAAGTAAGCATGTGAGTGTTAATTACCTGTTGCTTACCCGTATTCAGAGCTCTCCAGGGGCGTTCGCAGATCTTCCTCGCAGCGTGTCCGACGCTGCCACATTCTACCGGGCCGAGGAGGGGAGCTCGACGGAGAAGGTCTTCTGGTCTCAGTATGCTGAGGCCGAACATCCGGTGCCCCTTAGCGACTGGCTGAAGCAGCTGGTCGAGCTCCACAAGGTGGCCGAACAGGCCATGAAGGGCCTCATAGTTCGGCTGTGGCCTAAGGAGGCCATGCCTGGGAGCTACTTCGGCCTGGTGCGGTGGCTGGTGGATGCGTGCCCGTGGGGAAGACAGCTGGCTGGCTAGATGCAGCACCAGCGACCCGAGTACATCCGAAGTCAGGGATGGAAATGGGAAATCACGACGCAGAAAAGATCAGCGCCGGAATAAGGAAAATGGCCCAAATAGCACGGCGGTCAACGCCGGATTCAAAAGCTCTCGGCCGAACAATAAAACACTACCCCTCAAGGACAACAAAGACGAGCTATCCAACCTAAACAAAATTCTGGATAGGCTATGCCAAATACATAGTACCTCCGGGAGGCCTGCAAACCATACCCACAGAGATTGTTGGGTTTTCAAGCAGTCCGGCCGGCTTAACACCGAACGCAAAGGGCTCGACACACCAAGCGAAGACGATGACGAACCCCACAAGCAGTACGCCGGAAAATAGAAGACTTTCCCAATAGAAGTCAAAACAGTGAACTCGGTTCATGTGATAACACGAAAACATAGTGCGGCACCTGCCATGCCAGGACACTGTCCGCAGAATGGGGATAGACCCTACCAAAATTCAACTGTAGCAGCACTTCCTTCAAAGGAGTGACGCCAGGCCTTTAAGCCAATTGTACAGGCTCTGTACCACTAGAGGTTGTGTTCGGTTCATCTGACAACCTCCGTCGCGAAAAGCTCACTCTCCATATCGCCCCATTTAACAGTGGCCCTAAAGCACTATTGGGACGCGAAGCTTTCGCCCGCTTTAACGCAATACCACATTACGCGTCTCTTACGCTTAAAATGCCCGGTCCACGCGGCATAATCTCATTAAAGAGTAACTCCGAGTGTCCCTCGACCACGGAGAACGTGAGGCCGCCTTGACAGCCACACACTAATCCGACCTTGCAGGTCAAAGCCCCCAAAAACAGGTCATTCAGACCTCGGACACGGTTAGGCGAGTCTGGCGTAAATGAACAAGGGGCTTCCCAGTCGCATACCCCTTTACAAGGGGCTACGCGTATAAACGATGGGAGCCAATAAAGCTCAACTTTATTCATCTTCCAAATTATACCTTATTTTAAAATACAACTTTTGCACGATATTTCTTCCAAACTAAGTCCTTCTCTTTTACAGATGAAGCACGTGCTACACCCGTCCAGGACACAGCACAACGGAGACACAGGCGCAGACGTGCAGCAGGGACCTGTTGCAAGGATTCTTTTCAGATTAAGACCCTACGTAAACCTTTCTTACTGTCTCTTGTTGATACACATCCCCTGGTTTTCTACCATAACCGAGGAGGAGGCTGGCGTTTTGGCATCGGCCGCGTCAGAAGTTCTCGCCTGTACCTGGACACTAGGGGCTTAGGGCATTGTTCTGCCCGGTATCAGAAAGACCGAACACCTCAGGGAGTGTTCGGCGTCTCGAGTTAGGCCTTATATGCATCAGCTCCGAATCATGTCTTTGGTCAAATGTTGGGTTTGCCCGGCTCCTGTGTTTTGCTGCCTTACGTTCCGCTCCATCGGCTAACGCGGCACCAGGAGAACTACTGCGATTGTGCCCTGGTTCGGCCGGGCGAGCACCTCAGTAGAGAAAGCCAAAAACTGACTGTCATGATATAGCGAGAGACTGGTCAACCACTCGATCGACAATTGGAATGTTTAGAATTCCTCCGCTTTGATGAAGGACCACTTCCCGGTCAGGCACATACGCGCCCCGAGTTCGTAGAGCGCGGTGCCTCTAGGGGCTATATAGTAGCCCCACCATCGAGCTCCTATGGCTAAGTGAAAGTGATAAAGCATTATAGTCCGGTTGCCTAGTTTGCTATGCTATCACCTCCTTCAAAGGACCAAGACGTTGGATTAAGTGTGAAAAAGCGCTTTTCTTTTTTGCAAACCCCCCCGCACCATGTGCGTGGGGGCTGAAGCCAAAGACTGCAATTTTCAGGTTATTCATACATATACGGCCGCATAGGAGATAGTTCAATACTTGAGCGCACAAGTATAAAAAGCCGTTGCATTATAAACATGATCTCAGAAATTATACATGTCATTTAAACATAACATCTTTCGAGCACTGCGCCTCTGTTAAACGAGCGCCCTGTAGGACTTCCTCAAAATAGTGCTCGGCGGGTAATCGGCTTTTGTCCGAACCCCGGGATGCAACAGCGGTGGCATCCATCTCCACCCAGTATGTTTTCACGCGGGCGAGAGCCATCCGTGCACCTTCTATGCAGGCCAACCGCTTCATCGCCTTGATATGCGGCACCGCCCCAAGGAATTGCTGCAACAAGCCAAAATAACTCTTCGGCTTGGGCCTTTCCGACCACAGATGAGCGACCACATCCGTCATGGCAAGTCCGGACAATCTATTTAGCTCAGCCCACTCAGCCAGCCGATCAGTCAACGGAAGTGGACGCTCCGGACTATGGAATTGAGACCAGTAAAGCTCTTCCATTTCGTGATCCTTCTGGCTTCGGAAGTGCACGACTGTGTCCGCCGCACTCACCGCCAAATCCAGATAAGGATCCTCCGCACCACACAACTGGCCCAGCTGAGCATACTTCGGATCCGTGAACTTCCTATGCAGACGAAAGGGCTTTCCAGCCGCAATGTCTCCGGCTTGACGCAGTTCCTCCTTCATAGCCCGCATCGCACTCCGGGCATCCTTGACTTCGGCGGCGGCCTTCTTCAGGCCCTCTTGTTCCACTCGGCGTTCTCCTTCAAGAACCTCACAGCGGTCGGTAGCATCTTTTAATTTCAAGGCCATTCCGGCCATCTCTTCCCTGCTTCGGCAGTGAGCAGCCTTTTCGGCTTTTAGCTCTTCCGCTGCCTTTGAGGCAGCCGCATCACTTTTCCCGGCTTGCTCCTCGGCTCGAGCAAGATCTGCTCGAAGGTCTTCCACAACAGCAGCACCATCTGCATCAAGCATACAAATTGTAAGGAATGGGCGTCAGCTCCCTTACTAGGCGACCGCGGAGCAACCACCTACCTTGTGAATCATCAAGTCATTTATTGACCAGCGCGATGTCGGCATCCGCAACATCGAGTTGCCTCTTCAGTTTGGCAACTCTATCAGTCCGGCTGGCCACCGAACTTTCCGCCACCTGCATAGGAAAGGCGACATTCTATAACTGAGATTATGATCCTTGGCACGCTGTCGCTTTCGACAGCATACCAAGTCTCAGGGGCTACTATCTATACAGGGCGCACTCCATGTGCAAAACTGTCAAAAGGTATGTCATTTTTTGCGTACCTCAAACCCCGTCAGCAAAATTCCGACGGCCTCATACAACCCGCTTTCGGCGGATGAGATCCTCTCAATCACCATACTCATTAATGTGCGGTGATCTTCCTAGATAGACGCCCTCTTGAGCAAATCCTGCAGCTCCACCGGCCGTACTCCAATGGGTGCCGAACTCTCCGGCCCCGCCGGACTCGGGGAGACCCTCCGTGACGACACCTCAGGGTCATCCGCCCCGCCCGACGGGGCGGCAGATGGACGCGTCTTGCTTTCCATCATCTACGGACGAAGGTCCCCCGAAGATGAGCTCTGCTGAGATGGGCTGAGATCCGAACTGCAAGGTGCAAACTTTGGTTACCTTTGGAAATAATATAGGGGCGTCCCCTATTACAAAATTCCCCCTTTTTACTCACGACTCGCTGGAGGGCTGATTCCTATGGGGAGACTGTGCCGCCAGAGCTCTTCCCGGCGCAGGACCTTCCGGAGCAGATTTCCTTCCCCGCTTTGAGGTCTTGGCCTCCGGGTCTTCAGAAGTGGTCCTCTTCTCCCCCTGGAAGGAGGGATTCTCGATTCCCCCCTTATTGAAGGCCTCCTTGGCAGAGGTAGTAGTTTCCCTGTGCCCCCCCTTCGCTCTCCTCCGAAGGCGCAACCTCCAACATTTTGACTAACACGGGATCCGGTGTGGTCTCAGGGAGGGGGGCCGGACACCGTATCAGTTTTGCTTGCGCTATCCACTCCTGTCCAAGGGATAGCTGGTTAAAAGGCAAACCCATGATAAATAAATGGACAATATGTCCAGACACAGGGCTACTTACTTGAGTATCCGGGCGATTGCAGCTTAGGCCAGCGTCCTTGGTCAAATCCGGACGCATCTCTTGCGATCCGAAGAATAGTTTGTACATCTCCGCGGGTGTCAAACCCATGAAGTGTTGGAGAGCTCGTGGCCCCTCCGGATTAAATTCCCACAGGCGGAGGGGGCGATGTTTGCAGGGCAGAAGGCGCCGAATCAGCATAACCTGTGCCAGTACGACCAGATTAATCTCCCTTTCTTGGAGGCCTCGAATCTGGTCCTGCAACAAGGGTACATCTTTGGACGGCCCCCAGTTAAGCCCCTTGTTGACCCATGATGTCAACCGTTGTGGGGGGCCAGAGCAGAAGACGGGCGGCGGCCTCTGCCTACTGCCCCTGGGAGCGGCGATATAGAACCACTCATGTTGCCACAAGCCGAGCTCCTCCTGAAAAGAGCCTTCGGGCCATGGAGCATCGGCCCTCTTGCTTATAACCGCCCCGCCGCACTCTGCCTGACGCCCTTCTATCATCTTCGGTTCCACGTTGAATGTTTGGAGCCACAAGCCGAAGTGAGGAGTAGTGCGGAGGAAGGCTTTGCAGACGACAATGAATGATGAGATGTGGAGGATGGACTCCGGAGCCAAGTCATGGAATTCCAGCCCGTAGTAAAACATGAGCCCCCTCACGAAGGGATCCATCGGGAAGCCTAAACCCCGACGGAGGCGAGACACGAACACGACGCTCTCACCGGGCTCGGGAGTGGGAATAACATGCCCTCGGGCAGGCAACCTATGCGAAATCTCGTAGGTCAAGTACCTGGCGTCTCTCAGCTTTAGCACGTCTTCTTCCGTGATGGAAGAGGGCATCCACCGGCCTCGTAGGTCGGAGCCGGACATTGTCGAAGGTCGAAGGTACCCGAATCTGGGGCCCTGGGTGTTGGAACTCAGGGCGAGGGACAGATTCGATTGAGGATTGAAGAAAAAGAACGGGCCTTGGTCTCATTATAAAGAGGAAGAATACCAAGAGCCGTCCCCGTGACCGTTTGGAACCCGCCTTCGATGGAGGCAGCGTGGCAACGGGCGCGGTTGGGTTACCCACGTCCGTATTTATGAGAATCCCGGAATAAGGGGAACACGATCTCTGCTTCGACAAAACGTGCCAAGGAAACTGCTTCGCTAAACGCGCTAAGGTGGTACAATAAAAACAATTCGAGTAAAGGCTTGGTAGTGGTGTGATGTCACGCCACCAAATATGTCAGCAGATCGAACTTGTGTAAATATTATTCTCTCTACGGTGGTGCGTGGAATTTATTTTGCAGAGCCGGACACTATCCTGGTGTTCACAATCTTCCATAAATTATTCGGAGGAGGAACCCGCCTTGCGATGCCGAAGACAATATGCGCGTCAGACTCGTCGTCATTGAAGCCTGGTTCAGGGGCTACTGAGGGAGTCCTGGACTAGGGGGTGTCTGGATAGCCGAACTATCATCATCGGCCGGACTCCAAGACTATGAAGATACAAGATTGAAGACTTCGTCCCGTGTCCGGATGGGACTTTCCTTGGCGTGGAAGGCAAGCTTGGCGATACGGATATGTAGATCTCCTACCACTGTAACCGACTCTGTGTAACCCTAGCCCTCTCTGGTGTCTATAAAAACCGGATGGCTTTAGTCCGTAGGACGAACAACAATCATACCATAGGCTAGCTTCTAGGGTTTAGCCTCCTTGATCTCGTGGTAGATCTACTCTTGTAACACACATCATCAATATTAATCAGGCAGGATGTAGGGTTTTACCTCCATCAAGAGGGCCCTAACCTGGGTAAAACATCATGTCCCTTGTCTCCTGTTACCATCCGCCTAGACGCACAGTTTGGGACCCCCTACCCGAGATCCGCTGGTTTTGACACCGACACCTGTGATGTATAATTCCTTTAGTCCTGCATGTTCGTGAGTAGCACTTGTGGTCCCCTCAGGTGAGGGGATTGAAACCAGAGAGACATTTGAAGATATATCAGTAGTTGAAGTATTTGAACATTCAGCTGAAGAATTTGCATTTTCACATTCAATACATTTTAAGCATGGAGCAACAAATTCTTCCTGAGCGGTGTTGACCTATTGAGCGAGTAATGACTCATTGTATTTCTGAAGATCATCATGAGACACTCTTAGCTTCTCGAGTTCTTGCTTGCTTCGGAGAAATTCGCAGGACAACTTCTCATGTTTGGCTGAGACAACCACATGATGAATTTTGAGGTCATCATATTTTGACTGAAGACGCCGAAGTTCGCCAGTCAGTGTCTGAGTACGTTCCATTTTATTGTTCAATGGAACTTCACTTTTATCTAATAGATTTTGATTTTTTCCATAGCAGTTTGTTGCCTAGTAGCAATGTTAGCAAGTTTGGAATAGCTAGGGGTCCAGTTTTCATCAGATTCACCTTGGGCCAGTTTGTTGCCTAGTTGCCTAGTACCTTGGGCCATGAGGCACGTTGCTGAAGAAGATGAATCTGGATCAAATGGCTTGGGTTTGAGGGATTCCTTGAAATCGAGGAACCAATGATATTGATAAGTGCGGTGCCCTTCATAAACGTCAGAGATCCTGTCCCAAATGAGCTTTGCATTGCAGAGATGGTTGATTCGCCTGAACTCATCTCTAGATAAGCTAGATCAGATGATATCCTTTTCCCAAGCATCCATCTTGGTATACTTGCGAATGTCATCAGCATGTGCCATCTTGTAGGGGTCAGTCAGTCCTATCTTAGTGACGGTCTACAACTCGCTGTTCATCGATAGGAGACGCTTCCACATCATGGCCTTCCACTTGGGATAGTTCATGCCATTGAAGATAGGGCACATAGTGGATACCTTGATCACACCTGCGGTCGACATAACTGAAACTCTAGGTGGTTAAACCAAAATCACACAGAATGAGAGAGTACCTTGCTCTGATACCGATTGAAAGAGTAAGTTTACTCCTAGAGGGGGGGGGGGGTGAATGGGAGGTTTTTAGAAATTTGTCAAACTCTGAAGAATTTGACAAAGATCAGAGTGAAGAAACAGAAGAACGAGGCTACTAGTTCATCACAGAAGTGGAAGGCATGCATACAAGATACATATTTATAAAGAACATGCAATCATATAAGAATACAAGCATGAATAAGTTGAACTGAGGAAATGAAAGACAACATGATGAAAGTCTTCAGTTCAAATTCGTTAGAGGGTAGATCAGAAATTCTTTAGCGGTGGAATAAAGTAAAGGTAGGGATGATGAATCTGAAACCAGGTAGGCTCGAGAAGACACAACAATTTGGTAGACTAGTTCTAGTTGCTGTATCAACTGTACGTCTGGTTGAGGCGGCTGAGATGAACTCAAACGACAAACAGTCCACACCATATTCCTCATGAACCAAGGTCACTTGGACCTCACCCAATCACTCATGGTAAGTCTTCAAGGTAGACTTCCAAATCCTTCACAGACTTGTTCACCGGTACACCACAATGACTCTTGGGTGCTCAGAACATGAAGCCTGACCATCTGGAAGAATGAAGATCTTCAAAGGTAATAGGCATCAGATCACATAGATCAATCTCTTCAGGGATGCTCAATCACTTTGGCTCTGGTGCATTTGTCCTCACTTAGCATTCTCTCAAAGTCGTCAGAAGATGGGTTGCTCTCAAATGACAAGTGTCAAGTTCTCTCAAAGCAGCCAACCAACAAGTGGTTGTGGGGGCGGCTATTTAGAGCCAGGGCAACACGACATGAAATGTCATAAATGCCCTTCTCAGACATGATCATTGTCAGGATAAGGATCCACTCGGCAGCTGACATGTGGCGCAACAATAGTCGGAAAATTGAATTCTCTATTTTGTTAGGGCACTCAATTTCCTCACGATAGGAAGATCGCACTGGCGAAATCCTAATTCCTGAGCATGATCAAATTCATCAGCGACTAGATGGACTTCATCACTGTAGCTAGCAAATTCGTCAGCTGTTCCAGAGATTTCCAAAGGCTCACTCGAAGCGACTTGTGTATGAGTAGGTTTGAGCATCACTTTAGAAATGTGAAATATGTTTCACCTAGACCCCCTTTAACAGTATGGTTTTTCCTATGACTCAAAATAAGAAGAAAGAAACTATGAAAACAAAAGCCTTCAAGCTTCAAAGTCTTGATGTCTATTTCTTCAAAGGCCATAGCAATTTCATCACGCAGTTCTTCACTTGAAGAAATTCATTTTCAGGGGTTGTCTTCCATGGGTTAAACTAAATCTTCAGGGACTATAACTCTTGTGTACACTCACAAACACATTAGTGCCTCAACCCCTTTGTCTTCAATACTCCAAAACCACTAAGCGGGCACTTGATGCACTTAGAATATCAAATATCTCTCCATTTCTATCCTAATATATGTAGGTTTATCAAGAGAAAATATTTCATATATTGCATACATTTAGGGGGCGTATTTTTTATCTTTGAGTTATTTATATTCCAAGTTATTAACTTTCCGCACGTTACCTCTTACAATAAAAATCTACTCTCCGATGCTTAACTGTTTTGTTAATAATCATCCAAAAACGGGAGATTGTTGTTGCAATCTAGTGCCCCTTGAGTATTTTGGAGAATGTTGGAAAAACAGTGAAGGGTCAATGTGTTTGCTAGCGCACATAGAGATATATGGTCCCTGGATTTATGAGAAGTTTGTTATAAACTTCTATGAGAGTTTTCTGCATAGCAGAGAAGTATGTAAAGTTTGAAGGAGTTTTCTACCGAGAAGATTGCATGCCGGAGGAGACCCCTCAAAAATATTGCTGAGCTAATGCAATTGCTACAGAGTGCATTCTAAGAGAAATGATAACAATGGAAAGGAATGAAGACGTAGTTTTCTTTCACAGTTTCCATTTCTTTAGTTGAGTCATAGGACCACCATACTATTATGAGGTGTTCGAGTGTTTCAAGACTTATGTCTGTGTTGATGCTTAACCGAGATATATCTCAAGTGAGTTGAGAGAAATCTCTACGTGTGATGAGTTATTCATCATAAGCCAGACGAAGTTCTTCTAAGCTTCGAGAGAAATGCTGTAGCAGTGGAGGCAGCATTACTTGTTCCTTAAGTAAATTTGTCGTGTGAGTTTGAAATTCGACCGTTGGAAACATGTTGGTTAGCCATTGGTTGGGTTGCAGGTCCTGGTTGGTCATTTCACCCTTGGGATTGCTCCAGCTATAAATAGAATCTTCGCTCCAACCGTTGTGGATGGTTGCTCCGAGTGATTTGACAAGTTTGTGTGAGAACCCCTCTCTGAGAGATTTGAGCGAATTCTTCTGAGAGAAAATCCAAGAGCCAAAACTTAGATAGTGGTTGAGAATTACGTAGATCTAAGTCGAGAGTCCTTGAGCCTATTACTCTTGAGAGTTTCATACTCTCTAGATAGTTAGGCGTTTATCTGAGTGATTAAGATAAATTATGGTCACCGAAGAAAAAGCCTGTAGAAGGTTTTGGAGATTGCTGAGAAGAATGAACTGCGAGTGAAGTCAACTAAAGTTTGAGGAACTTCACATTGAGGAGAATAGGATGGAGAGAGGTTTGCACCTGTGTTCAATCACAAGTCCCTCCAACCCAACGTAGCTCTTTTGTAGGAGTGAACTGGTCTACCAAATACTCTATAGCCCTTTTAAACCACTAGTTTTTTCTCATTGTCCATTACTTTCAATAATTTCCTTTTGGTTGAGTTATTTCTCATGTGTTGTTCTTTGGGACTTTTTATGTTCATTCTTCTCGTACTATTTCATCCGTGTTGGGATCATCCTTTGTTCTGTGTTATCTCTCGCTATGCTGAAGATTGTTCGTTTGTGTTTACGCTTGATAATCATATTCTACTACTTAGTTATCCGTCTTAGTCCTATTCTGATGAATATCTCACAATAATCTATCCAGTTATTTCTTGTTGTTTCTAGTCGTTTTCCTTCGTAGAACTGCTCATCATAGTTTATTTCCGACGTATAGCCCTTTTGGATGGCCAGAGTGCGTGGCATCACCACGGTCACGTAGTGACCACGTGGCTGGCATGCCAATGCACGCTGTCGGTGTCAAAACCGGCTGATCTCGGGTAGGGGGTCCCGAACTGTGCGTCTAGGCGGATGGTAACAGGAGACAAGGGACACGATGTTTTACCCAGGTTTGGGCCCTCTTGATGGGGGTAAAACCCTACATCCTGCTTGATTAATATTGATGATGTGTGTTACAAGAGTGGATCTACCACGAGATCAAGGAGGCTAAACCCTAGAAGCTAGCCTATGGTATGATTGTTGTTCGTCCTATGGACTAAAGCCATCCGGTTTATATAGACACCGGAGAGGGCTAGGGTTACACAGAGTCGGTTACAATGATAGGAGATCTAGATATCCGTATCGCCAAGCTTGCCTTCCACGCCAAGGAAAGTCCCATCCGGACACGGGACGAAGTCTTCAATCTTCTATCTTCATAGTCTTGGAGTCCGGCCGATGATGATAGTTCGGCTATCCGGACACCCCCTAGTCCGGAACTCCCTTAGTAGCCCCTGAACCAGGCTTCAATGACGACGAGTCCGGCGCGCATGTTGTCTTCGGCATTGCAAGGCGGGTTCTTCCTCCGAATAATTTATAGAAGATTGTGAACACCAGGATAGTGTCCGGCTCTGCAAAAATAAATTCCATGTACCCCCGTAGAGAGAATAATATTACACAAGTTCAATCTGCTGACGTATTTTGTGGCGTAACGTCACACCACTACCAAGCCTTCAAATTGTTTTTATTGTTCCACCTTAGCGCGTTTAGCGAGGCGGTTTCCTTGGCACGTCTTGTCGAAGCAGAGATCGTGTTCCCCTTATTCTGGGATTCCCATCAATACGGACGTGGGTAACCCGATCGCGCTATTGATTGTGACGCTTGGGAGATAAGCGAGTTTTACCAGGCCGGTGGGAACACATGTTTTCGTCTGCCCATATAAGGGGATAAAGATCCAACCCTTTTACCTGCGCCTTCTTCCTCCTTGGCTTATCCATCTCTGCGAACTCGAGCTCCAGCGCCCAAGTCCGCACATCTCACCTCAACCTTCTCCAAATATGTCCGAAGCGGGAGGCAAGTGGATGGCCTCCTCCGTCACAGAGGGGCATATCCAGAAGCTGCGCAGCACCGGATACTTGTCCAGCGACATCGCGCATCGGCTCCCCGACGAGGGAGAGCTCATCCCCAGCCCCAGGCCCCATGAGAGGGTAGTATTCCTTTCCCATTTCCTCCGCGGACTGGGCTTCCCACTTCATCCCTTTGTCCGGGGGCTCATGTTCTACTACGGCCTATATTTCCATGATCTGGCCCCGAATTTTATCCTCAACATCTCGGTGTTTATCGTCGTGTGCGAGGCCTTCCTGTGCATCCAGCCCCACTTTGGCTTGTGGCTCAAGACCTTCAGTGTCAAGCCAAAGGTTGTGAAGGGCAGCCAAGCGGAGTGCGGAGGCGCCATGGTGGGCAGGATGTCCCACGTTACGTGGCTGGAGGGCACCTTCGTGGAAACCATTAAGGGGTGGCAATCGGGGTGGTTCTACATCACCGAGCCGCGTGACCCTGATTGGGCAGCGGCCCCCGAATTCAGATCCGACATCCCTACACGGCTCACCTCCTGGAAAGAGAGTGGCCGGATCTGGGGGAATTCGGAGGAGCTGACTGGACTCCAAGCCTGTATCCAGAAGCTGGTGGACAAGAAGCTCAAGCTTGTCAATGTAGTCCAGGTCATGCTCATCCGCCGGATTCTCCCGTGCCAACGACGGGGCTTTAACATGTGGGAGTTCGATCCGGCGCAGCACCAGACCCTGAGCGGGCTCTTCGACACTACGTACGAAGATATCTGGAAGGTGCTGTTCAAGGGCGCCGAGGCTCCCGCATCCGCTACCAAAGATCGCGGATTCAGCTCGCAGCATCCAGCTGACGAGGTAAGTGATATTGTCCTTTACGGGACGCTTGTTATCCATAGTTTGACTCTATGCGGGATCTAAACTCCCTTTCCTTTGACAGGGCTGGATGGCGAAGGCCGAACAGACTATCTGTCCGGCCCCTTTGCCAGAGGACCCAGCGGACGCCCGTTTAGCGGGGCTGCTGGCTCCGACGCCCCATGTGGTGCCGGAGAAGAAGGCCAAGAAGAAGGCCACGGGGACTCGGAGGAGTTCCCGTTTTCAGGTGCTATCGGATGATGAATCCGAGGCCGACTCCTCCCACCAAGGTGAGGAGGAGAAGAAGAAAGCCTCTCCCCCAGCGGGGGGAGGGAAGAAAAGGAAGGCCTCTCCTACAAGGGAGGCCGAAGGGTCCAAGAAGGGAAAAACTCTCCCCCCGGACTGCTCCGCCAGCACCAGTGACAACGACGAGGACTGGCCTCCAAGGGCCAAGCCTCAGGCGAGATCGTAAGTATCTGGACTCCCGAATAACTTCAAGGTTTATATTTTTCGCCACATAATGTCTTTCTAATGCCGCATACAACCCTGCAGTCCGCCTAAGGATGATCTTCCCGCTTCATCGAGCGAGTCCTTAGGTGCGTCGGATATGGATTCTCTTCCGACTGCCTCCACCCCCTGTGACACGGATGATGCTGAGGTGGGATCCCAGGAAGGGACCCACCAGGAGGAGAGGGCCCCAGAGGTGTTGCAGGACAACCTCCCGGACTTTGCACCGGACTCGGCCCCGGAACCCACAGTGGCTCCGGAGTCCGGCGGGCGACCCCTTCGCAAGAAGGGCAAGACTGTGACGCGGGCAACCTCCGTCCAACCGGAGGTGCCGGATAATTTGCTGGAGGCGCTTAGTGGCACCTCCATCGAAGAGGAACACCGCACTGTCATGAGTGCGGTGATTCAGAAGGTGCAGCTCGCCAAGAGCGGGCTGACCGAATCCTGCAGCAGCCTTCTAACAGGCTTTGAGGTAAGAATTTCAATATGTATAAAATGGTACCGCATAGACAGTAGCCCCTGATGCTCGGTTCGGTGTTCGGAAAGAAAAGCCGGATTGAGGATCTAAAAAGATATACGCAGGAGCCATAATAAATATGTCAATATGGGATTGCAGGCTGCGCTGCTGACCTCTGCCGCACTGACTGCGGAGGTCAATACTTTGAAGGAGAACCTCGAGCGGTCCGAGAACGAGCTCGGCCGTGCCAAGAAGCAGCTCGAGGACAAGGAAGGTGAGTAATACCTTATTAAAATTGTACCTTACAGAAAAGGATTTTGGTTGCAAAAGAATGACAAGGATAACATGGGTATTGCAGGGGCCACTAACGAGGTGGTGACCCTGAAAGAGGCGGTGGCCGCGGCCGAACGCACTGCGGCCGCGGAGCGCACCGAGCGAGAGAGGCAGGAGGCGCGGGTGGCGGAGGTACAACAAGAGCTCCAGGATCTCGTGAAAAAACATGAGAGCCTGGAGCGTGACTCGAAGACTCGAGAGTCTGAGCTTGCAACGGCTCGTGAGAGTGCCAAAGCCGCTAAGGCCGAAGCTTACAAGGCCCTCCAGGAGATTGAGGCGGTGAAGAAAATAGTGGCGGGTAAGGCATTTTTCATGCAAAGTAAGCATGTGAGTGTTAATTACCTGTTGCTTACCCGTATTCGGAGCTCTCCAGGGGCGTTCGCAGATCTTCCTCGCAGCGTGTCCGACGCTGCCGCATTCTACCGGGCCGAGGAGGGGAGCTCGACGGAGAAGGTCTTCTGGTCTCAGTATGCTGAGGCCGAACATCCGGTGCCCCTTAGCGACCAGCTGAAGCAGCTGGTCGAGCTCCACAAGGTGGCCGAACAGGCCATGAAGGGCCTCATAGTTCGGCTGTTGCCTAAGGAGGCCATGCCTGGGAGCTACTTCGGCCTGGTGTGGTGGCTGGTGGATGCGTGCCCGTGGGTTGAAGTCATCAAGCACTCCGCCTATATTGAGGGTGCCCGTCGGGCCCTTGCCCGCGCAAAGGTGCACTGGGGCAAGATGGATGCCCAGAAGCTTGTGACAGACCCACCACCAGAGGGCAGGGAGCATCGCACGCCCGAGATGTATTATAAGAGCGTGCTGAAGGGCGCCCGCACTATTGCGGGGGAGTGCTCCAAAGATGTAATTTTTGAGTAGACTCACATTTTGTTATCCTGTGCGCTGAAAACTTAGTTCATATGCACTAAGCAACGCTTGTTAATTTAAAATATTACCTTCTGTGCGGCTGTTTATCAAATCTGAGAGATGGCAAGTCGTCGGCTTCAGCCCGCATGCCACGAGTGCTGGGGTGTTCGGGATAAACTTGAGCACTCTTGTTACCATTTTTGGGTCGATCTAGGGAGGCGCTCAACACAGCGAACAAGGCAACCGGACTTATAATGCTTGAACACTCTCACTTAGCCATAGAATTCTATAATTTTAAATTTCGGCGAAGCCCTAGTCTTCGGAAGGCCGAATTTGGGGCGCTATCCACGCCTGGGCCGGACAAGATCCGGCTCCTCGCTCTAAGCGGCATAAGTCTTTAAGGACTCACAAAAAACCTCTCTGAACAGCAACCGGCTCTCGCCTCATCATGACGGTCAGTTTTAGCTTTCTCCACTGAGGCGTTAACCCAGCTCAACTGGGGCGCAATCGCAGTGGTTCTCCCAGTGCTACCTTAGCCGATACAACGGAACGTAAGGTACCAAAACATGGGAGCCGGGCAAACCCAACTATTGACCCAAGACATGATTCGGAGCCGATGCATATAGTGCTATAAGTTCGGGGTGCCGCACATATGAAAGTGTTCGGACTTATCACACCATGATGCGGGAAGCATAAGCCCCTGGTGTATTGTAGCCGTACCAAAGTGTACGGATGCGACGTGCCATAAATGAACATATGTATAAAAAGAAAATGCAATTATAAGCAAAAAGGTGCTGCATTGTTTTATTCAATAAGTGTTGCTATGAATGCAGAACGATACAAATAGTGCGATAAGCAAGGGATGGGACTGTTAAACATGTCCCCCTCCAGGGGTAGGCTGCATATTGGTGTATAAAAATGCTCGTAATGGAGACCACCTGTATTTTCGTTGTAGCTTTTATCCTTCCCTGACTGTTGCATCGTGAGTTCGGCAGGTCTACTGCCGGACAAGGCCTCTGACGAACGGAGTCCTGTGGGTAAAAAATAAAAGGTAAAAAAAAGAACGACACACTTGAGAGCCCCTGGTATGGTTGAGCCGTAGTATGGGCTTATCGTGGTCGTGCCCCTCTCCCCATGCCCATGGTATCTTTAGAGCGTAATGGTGTACGCGAAGGACTTGCTTTGACGTTTTGCGGGGGCTGGGGTTGGGGCCGCGCTGCTACGCGTGCTCGGAACATGCCAGGTGGTCTTGTTGTAGGTTACTCCGGGCGCGCTTAGCTGTGTTCGGCTGTTTAACGGCCGGACTCGAGAATTGCCTTAAGAGGCTGCTTAGTACTTTTGCCGCGAGAGCCGCTGTATGTTCCTCCGTTCGGAGAGAACGTTCAGTATTTCCATTGACCGTGATGACTCCTCGAGGGCCTGGCATCTTGAGCTTGAGGTATGCGTAATGCGGCACCGCGTTGAACTTTGCAAACGCGGTACGTCCGAGCAAAGCATGATAGCCGCTGCGGAACGGGACTATGTCAAAGATTAACTCCTCGCTTCGGAAGTTATCCGGGGATCCGAAGACCACTTCCAGTGTAACGGAGCCTGTACAATTGGCTTCTACACCTGGTATGACGCCTTTAAAGGTCGTCTTGGTAGGTTTGATCCTTGAGGGGTCTATGCCCATTTTGCACACTGTATCCTGATAGAGCACGTTCAGGCTGCTGCCGCCGTCCATCAGGACTTTGGTGAGGTGAAATCCATCGACGATTGGGTCTAAGACCAATGCGGCGAATCCGCCGTGGCGGATGCTGGTGGGGTGGTCCCTTCGGTCGAAAGTGATCAGGCAGGAGGACCATGGGTTGAACTTCGGGGCGACTGGCTCCATCGCGTCTACATCCCTGAGTGCACGCTTCCGCTCCCTTTTGGGTATGTGCGTTGCGTATATCATGTTCACCGTCCGCACCTGTGGGGGGAAACCCTTCTGTCCTCTATTGTTCGGCGGTCGGGTCTCTTCCTCGTCGTCGCTATGCAGCCCCTTGTCATTGTTTTCGGCAATTAACTTGCCCGCCTGCTTGAATACCCAACAGTCCCTATTGGTGTGGTTAGCTGGCTTTTCGGGGGTGCCGTGTATCTGGCACAAGCGGTCGAGTATTCGGTCCAAATTGGACGGACCCGGAGTAGTTCTTTTGAATGGCTTTTTCCGCTGACCGGGTTTAGAGCCTCTGAATCCGGCATTGACTGCCGTATCCTCAGTATTGTCGTCGTTGATGCGGCGCTTGTTTTTGTTACGACGCGACCTGCCATTTCGGTCCTTGAAATCCGGACTGCCAGAATGTTTGCTGAGGTTGTTGTTGCGTGCTAGCCAGCTATCCTCACCCGCGCAAAAGCGGGTCATCAGAGATGTGAGGGCTGCCATGGATTTCAGCTTTTCCTGTCCCAGGTGCCGGGCAAGCCACTCGTCGCGGATGTTATGCTTGAAGGCCGCGAGGGCTTCCGCATCCGGACAGTCGACGATTTGGTTTTTCTTGATTAAGAACCGTGTCCAGAATTGTCTGGCCGATTCGTCTGGCTGCTGAATTATGTGGCTTAGGTCGTCAGCGTCTGGTGGTCGCACATACGTGCCTTGGAAGTTATTGAGGAATGCGGCTTCCAAGTCTTCCCAACTCCCAATTGACTCTGCTGGCAAGCTGTTAAGCCAATGCCGGGCTGGTCCTTTAAGCTTGAGGGGGAGATATTTTATGGCGTGAAGATCATCACCGCGGGCCATGTGGATGTGAAGAAGATAATCTTCGATCCGAACCGCGGGTCTGTTGTGCCATCGTAAGATTCGATATTCACGGGTTTAAACCCTTCGGGGATTTGATGATCCATTACTTCATCTGTGAAGCATAGTGGGTGTGCGGCGCCTCTGTACTGGGCAATATCACGACGGAGCTCAGAAGAACTTTGCCTGTTTTGTTCGACCCAGCCGGACTTACTGTGTCCGGCGCGACGACTGTCCTCACGTACCGTGGGGCGCCCACGCGATCCATAGATCGATCTTGATTATCTTGCCTTATCCTCCAATATATCTTGTAGGTCCGGAGCGTTCCCCTGTGGCCTTGCGCTTTTCGAGCGATGTCGGGGTACGGGTCTAGTGAAGGGCCTAAAGGCCTCTCTGTCTCGACCACGGGGTGGTCGGTCAGCCGTATTGTCTCCTGGTGATGCGGGTTCATATGCTTCCTCCTCTAATCGGGGGAGCAACTTGCGCTTAGGGTAGCTTTTGGAGGGGCGTTCAAGCTCATGCTCTTCGGCCGCGAGGACTTTAGTCCATCTGTCGGCTAGCAGGTCTTGATCAGCTCTAAGCTGTTGCTGCTTTTTCTTGAGGCTGTCCGCCATGGCCATAAGCCTGCGTTTAAAATGCTCTTGTTCGACGGGATCCTCAGGCACGACGAATTCATCGTCGTCGAGGCTTGCCTCGTCTCCGGAGGGAGGCATATAATCCTCTACCTCTTCTTCTGCCGCTCTCTCATGAGGGCTGGCGTCTCCATCCTCCTGCGCTGCATCTTGCTGGAGTGGGTTATCTTCGGCACTGTCCGGTGTATTATTATCTCCGGTGCCGGAGTCTTCATTCTTGCTGTGGCGGGATTTAGAGCGGCGCCGCTGACGCCGGCGCTTGGGCTGCTTCTTGGAGGGGTCATCCCCCGCTGTTTCTTCGCCGTTCCCATCCTTTGGGATATCCACCATGTATATGTCATATGATGAGGTGGCTTTCCAGTGCCCAGTAGGCGCTGGTTCTTGGTCGTCTCCGACATCTTCGTCCATACCGTCGATGTCTTCGGAGTCGTAGTCTAGCATGTCGGTTAGATCGTCGACAGCGGCTACGAGGTGGGTGGTGGGTGGGATTTGAATTTCTTCATCGTCCACATCCTAACTATCCTGACCGCAGTCCGGCCAGGGCTCTCCCGATAATGAGAGATACTTTAGCAAACTCAAGATGTCGCCAAAAGGTGAGTGTTGAAAGATGTCCGCTGTGGTGAACTCCATGATCGGCGCCCAATCGGATTCGACCGGAGGGGGCGCGGGAGGTTCGGAGGCCGGCAAGGAGTCCAGCACCTCGGAGTCACAAACTTCATGAGGGACAAGGTCACTGTTCGGCTCTATCACCGTAGAGGTTGTGGTTCTCGAGGCGGTGTCTAGCCATCCATCCTCGGCCTGTGCAGCCGGCCCCGAATTGAAGATCGGAGCGGGTTCGAGTGCGGCCTCCAGGGTACTGTCCGGCTGCAGAGCTAAATCATGCTCGCCGTGACAGTGCGGCACACTCGGCTGTGGCTCCAATCCATCGAAGATCAAGTCCCCGCGGATGTCCGCCGTGAAGTTTAAACTTCCAAATCTGACCTGACGGCCAGGGGCATAGCTTTCGATCTACTCCAGATGGCCAAGCGAATTGGCCCGCAGTGCAAAGCCGCCGAATACGAAGATCTGTCCGGGGAGAAAAGTCTCACCCTGGACTGCGTCGTTGATGACGATCGAAGAAGCCATCGAGCCTATCGGTGACGACACAGAGGAACTCAATGAAAGCACCAATGTCGGTGTCAAAACCGGCGGATCTCGGGTAGGGGGTCCCGAACTGTGTGTCTAGGCGGATGGTAACAGGAGACAAGGGACACGATGTTTTACCCAGGTTCGGGCCCTCTTGATGGAGGTAAAACCCTACGTCCTGCTTGATTAATATTGATGATGTGTGTTACAAGAGTGGATCTACCACGAGATCAAGGAGGATAAACCCTAGAAGCTAGCCTATGGTATGATTGTTGTTCGTCCTATGGAGTAAAGCCATCCGGTTTAGATAGACACCGGAGAGGGCTAGGGTTACACAGAGTCGGTTACAATGATAGGAGATCTACATATCCATATCGCCAAGCTTGCCTTCCACGCCAAGGAAAGTCCCATCCGGACACGGGACAAAGTCTTCAATCTTCTATCTTCATAGTCTTGGAGTCCGGCCGATGATGATAGTTTGGCTATCCGGACACCCCCTAGTCCGGAACTCCCTCACACGCGGTCTGTGCATTGGGTCCCTCGGCCTCGTCCGTTTCCTCGAGATCTTGCCACCTAGCCATGTAAAACAACTTCCCCATGGCCACACCTTCGCCCTGGACCCTTCACACCCTCCTCTCTCTTGCCCGACGTGTCGTGGCGACAGCGTGCGGGAGTAGACCACGTCTGCTCCACCATGGCCTGTCGGCCACGACCTTGCCCCAGCTATTTAAGCCGTCCCGGAGGCCTCCAGAGATCACCAACAGCCTCACCACCCTCCTCTATCCCCCTCAGCCGTCTCCAGCAAGCTCCATATCCCCTCCTCCTCACCCACAACCACCATGACCGCCGCTCGGTGATACATCTCCAACGTATCTATAATTTTTGATTGTTCCAGGCTGTTCTATTATCATTTTGGGATGTTTTACAATCATCTTATAACAACTTTATATCATTTTTGGGACTAACCTATTGACATGTTGCCCAGTGCTAGTTGCTGTTATTTGCTTGTTTTTTTGCTTCACGAAAAATCAATACCAAACGGAGTCCAAACATAGCAAAACTTTTTGGAGATTTTTTCTGGACCAGAAGACACCTATTGGGCGAAAGAAGTACCAGAGGGGACTCTGAGGGGACCACAACCCACTAGGGCGCGCCTAGGGGCCCAGGCGCGCCCAGGTGGGTTGTGCCCACCTCAGCTGCCTCTCGCACCACCTCTTTTCTCTATAAATACCAAGAAAATCCAAAAACCTTAAGGGAGTCGACGAAATACAATTCCAGCCGCCGCAAGTTCCTGAACCACCAGATCCAATCTAGACACCATCATAGAGGGGTTCATCATCCTCATTGGTGCCTCTCCGATGATGCGTGAGTAGTTCATTGTAGACCTGCGGGTCCATAGTTAGTAGCTAGATCGCTTCCTCTGTCTCTTTTGATTCTCAATACAATGGTCTCTTGGAGATATATTTGATGTAACTCTTTTTGCGGTGTGTTTGTTGGGATCCGATGAACTTTGAGTTTATGATCAGATCTATTTTATCCATGAAAGTTATCCGAGTCTTCTTTTGATCTCTTATATGCATGATTACTCATAGCCTCGTATTTCTTCTTCGAATCTTTGGTTTAGTTAGGCCAACTAGATCGATTTTTCATGCCATGGGAGGAGGTGCTTTGTGATGGGTTTGATCTTACGATGCTCAATCCCAATGACAGAAGGGAACATGACGTAAGTATCTTTGCCAGTAAGGATAACAAGATGGGGTCTATTCCTACATGAATATATCTTGTCAACATCATGTCATCGTTATTATTGCATTTTTCCGTTTCTCCATGAACTTAATACACTAGACGCATGTTGGATAGCGGTCGATGTGTGGAGTAATAGTAGTAGATGCAGGCAGGAGTCGGTCCACTAATATTGGATGTGACACCTATATAATGATTATTGCCTGGATATCGTCATAATTATTCGAAGTTCTATCAATTGCCCAACAGTAATTTGTTTACCCACCATATGCTATTTTCTCGAGAGAAGCCACTAGTGGAATCTACGGCCCCCGGGTCTATTTTCTCATCATATATTTTCAGATCTATATTGCTATTTGCCTTTTTATTTATTTGCCACTTTTATTTTCAGATATATATTATCAAAAACCCCAAAATACCTCGCTGAGTTTTATTTTCCATTATTTGGATCTATCAATCTACCACAATTTTATCCCGTCAACTTAACAGTTTCTTGCACCGTTACCCAAAAGGGATTGACAACCCCTTTTACACGTCGGGTTGCAAGTATTTGTTCTTTGTGTGCAGGTACCATTTACATAGTGTTGCTTGGTTCTCCTAATGTTTCAATAACCTTGGTATCATCATTGAGGGAAATACCTACTATAGCTATGCTGCATCATCCCTTCGTCTTTGGGGAAATACCGACATAGTTCAAGCGAAATCAAAAGGAATTTCTAGCGTCATGCCGGGGAGACATCATCAACATCTATCAGGTTCCTAATCACAAATCTCATGTCCTTGCAATTTACATTATTTGCTATTTGCCTCTCATTTTCATCTCCCCCACTTCACAAAAATTTGCAGTTTTATTCGCCCTCTTTTTCGTTCGCCGATTCTCATCAGATCTATTTTGTGTGCAATTTTGCTCATTACTTTTGCCGTTATGGATAATTCTTCCTCTATTGCATGCACCCCCGAGAATGAGGTTCTTAATTTCAAACAAAAGGGAGGGGAATTCAAAATATGTTTGGTATAGAATTTGCAATGCTCATAATAGATCTATTCGTAAGCAATCTACCATTGTTCTTCTTTGCTGTTTTTATGTGGGCATCACTACTTGGTATAAATTCGTCCTTGATATGATTACCAGTGGGAATGTCTTGATGATTCCCTCTCTAGATGCTTTTAATGCTATGGGAAATTTGGTGGGATCGCCACCTCTTATGATTAATGAAACAACTTTAACTCTCGAACATGTTATGGAAAAGCTAGATGCTATTGAAAAGAAAATGCTTACTGAAGAACATCTTGAGAACTTGGATAAAAAGATGCATAATCTTGCTAGCAAAATTGTGTCAAAAGTGGGAGAGGTTTTTAAGTTGCTAAAAGAAAAGGGAACCGTGATTCACGAAAGAATTGAAGAAAGTCCCTCTCACATTGATAAGTTGGAAGAAATTTTTAGTAATTTGAACTCGGCTTTTGCTTCTGCTAAAACTATTGAAAAACTCCCATTAAAATTAGTAAGATTAATCAAATCACTAAGAACAAGGGTGCAACTTCTAATAATAACAAAGAAGACCTTAAGATGATTAGTATTCACCCCAATTTTGTTGAAGTGATAAAAGACCCTACTTGCAAGATTGAATTCTTCAAACTTGTTGGGGATATAACTATTTGTGTAAGCCGCCCAGGAGGGGCCGGGTTACGCAAACAAGACTCATCAGAAAGAATCCCAAGACCAAGCATGAAGATGGCGGTTCCATAAAGGGCATAAAGCCCACCATCGACTGGAGGCCCGTTGTAGTAAACTGCCACAATGGCATGACTTGTATTGTAAGGTAGATTTAACTAGTCACCGAGCCGGACACTGTTTATGAGCCGGCCGGGACTCTGTAAGCCGCAGGGCGCCAACCCGTGTATATAAGGGGGCAACCCACTGGCGGCTAAGGGTAAGAAACAACTCGTCGAGAACCGGGCATAGCGTATCTCGCTCCCTTGTCATCAAAACATCAAGCAATACCAACCCAACTAGACGTAGGCCTTACCTTTATCGTAAGGGGCCGAACTAGTATAAACCTTCCGTGTCTCTTGTCCCAATTAACCCCTTCAAGCTTCCTAGTTGCGATGGCTCCGCGATTAAGTCCTTTCACTAGGACATCTGACGTGAAAATTCCACGACAGTTGGTGCCCATCGTGGGGCTAGCGCACGGTGGATTTGAGTTCTTGAAGGGCAACTTCGAAGGGCTCAAGGGATACACAGTGGGTCGGATGACCAAGAGTCGTCGCGGCAAGATCTACATCAACGACGAAGGCCGGGGCCCCGACGCCGGATCAATTGAGTACGGGTACCAGGTCCCCTTTGGCGGAATCCACGTCTTCATCGGCCGGATTGGTGAGCCGGGCACTGAGCCGGACAACTGCACCGGCCTCGTCGAGATGGCTCAGCATGCGAAACCCGCCCGAGTTCAACCCGGCGTGAAGCGTGTTTTTGTGGGCTGCATCCACGCAGAAGAACTTTCTGAAGGATCTGAAGATGGTGGTGAGACGGCCATTCTCTCTGACGGTGATTCGTCCACCGGTTCAACAGATTCGCTGTATCAAGTGCAAGATGGTGTGCTTGGGGGCTGTTCCGATGGCTCTAGTATTTCGGACCCCTATGAGTCGCCAAATTGGGCAGGAGTCTTCATGGCTGGGACTCAACCCGACCAAAATTCTACAGCCGCTGCTGCAATTACGTCCGGGATAGGAGCGGCCGGGGCAGGAGGCCCTGTGCGCCCGCCGGCTCAAGTGCTGATAGATCTCATGGATAAGCTTACGGCCCTGTTAACCGCCACGGTTATTCCTGCAAATAAAGATGAGCATGACACAAAGGTGGCGCGGGTACGCGAGGAAATAGCTCGGGCCAAGGAGACCTTAGCAGCTGAGGATACCAGGTTAGCCATGGAACGGGCGGCTTTGGATGCACGGGCGCAGCAGCTCCAGTCAGAGGCTTTGCAGCTTACGATGAGCCTGAACGCATCTAATGAGGTGATGAGAAGGAGGCACCAGAAAACTCAATCCCGTTTGCCTCCAACTTACGACCCTCGGGTTCTTTTTGCTACACCCGGAGCCGGCCCAAGTAACCCGCCAGATGCAAATCAGTTTACGACAGCCGGAGGAGGACCGGCTCAGCCTCGGGAGATGGTACCTCCTCATGGGAACATGGCGTCGCCTTGTTACGTACCAATACCACCGGGTCACTTTCCCAACCCCATGGAGAACTAAATCGCAGCATCAGCGCATCTGGCGGCTCTCCCAGTGGACGGTGATGATCCAACAGCGGTGGAGACCCGGAGGATCAGGGAACTTGTCCAGATGGCCCTGGCTCAGCAAGAGACTTATTCTTATAGTCGGGACAGGATTCACTCAACTCCTCCGCCTTGGTTAGCACCACCTCGTCAAAACTGGAGTCCAAGTTACAGCAGGCACATGGAGTCAGAAGCTTTGTCGAGCAATGCCCAGCGCTTGAACCAGCCCGGTGGCTATAACCCGGTACAAGATCGGGTACGTCAGGAGAATGAGCGGGCGGCTCAGCTAGCAGCTCAACAGACGGCTCATCAAGATTTCCTGGAGTATCCGATAGCTTCCGTTGAGACGGGAGTGGCCACTAGAACTGGCGGTGTTCCTTGTTTGGTGCCGGCTCTGCGTAATGTACGCCTTCCCAATGACTTCAAGGGACCTCGAAAGGTGCCGAATTACACGGCCGACTTACAGCCTAGAGCGTGGATCAAGAGCTATGAGATGTCCATGGAGCTGTTGGAGGTCAGCGATGCAGCAATGGCTAAGTACTTCACAATGATGTTAGATGGAACGGCCTGGTCCTGGTTAAAAGGCTTGCCCCCCAATTCCATTGATTTGTGGGTAGAGCTAAAAGCCCGCTTCATCCAGAACTTCAAGGACACTTGCTAGCAATCCATGTCGATTGTGGATTTGACAAATTGTAAGCAGGAGGAGGGTGAGTCCACGACTCACTGGGTACGCCAGGTTAAGGAGATAATACATTCATCTGACAAGATGGATGCTGGCTCTGCAGTCCTTATGTTGGAAAAGAATTGTTGCTTTGAGCCGCTGAGACAGAAGCTGGGGCGCCTTAAGCGTGATTGCTACGATATGGGTATGCTGATGGCCACTTTAGTCAAATACGCCAACTCTGATAGTACCAAGGACCCCGCATCTGATGAGGAAAAGACAGGGGAGGGAAGGAAGAGCGGCAAGGGAAAGGGACAGCAGCATAACCCGACGAATCAAGGGGCCAACAAGCGTAAGGCCGTGGGTAACCCGGAGTTTGTAGCCAATGCCAATGCACATGATAACAATAAGGGACGTAAGGGCAAGCCGCCCCGGTATGGCGGGTCAGGCCCATCTCTTGAGCAACTACTCAATGAGCCGTGCACGAAACACGGCACCCGGGAACGACCCGCCACCCACTTATGGAAAGATTGTGCGATCATGAAGGCTTTTAAGAATTCTAACACATTTGATGGCAATCATGGGTTGGGCGGCGGCTCAAGAGCTGGCGGTTTTCATGGCCCGGGTGGCGGTTCAAGTTCCGATTTTCAGGGGCATCAGGGCGGTCATAATCAGCAGCAATCTGGTCAAGGGGAACAAGAACAACAGCAATCGGGTTATCAAAGCCATCTGAAGTAGCTGCATAGTGGGCAGTATCATGTGTTTACCACTAGCTTGTGCAAACGTGACTAGAAGGTTCATAAGAGGGATGTAAATTCTATTGAGCCGGCGGTTCCCTGTTATTTGAGGTGGTCAGAACAGCCCATTGTGTGGAGCAGGGAAGATCACCCCATCCGGGTTGATAATCCGGGTTAGTTAGCCTTGGTGGTAGCACCTCAGGTTGGTGGCTATAAATTCACTAAGGTACTCATGGACGGGGGTAGCAGCATCAATATCCTCTATTATGAGACCTTCCAACGCATGGGGTTAACTGATAAGAATTTGAAGACGTCCAACACTGTTTTTCATGGAGTGGTCCCTGGCAAGTCGGCGTACCCAGTTGGCAAGATTGAACTAGAAGTGGCTTTTGGAGATGAGTATGACTCCAGAGATGAAAAACTAACCTTTGAGGTGGTCAAAATCAGGAGTCCATATCATGCTCTATTTGGACGGCCGGTTTATGCCAAGTTCATGGCACATCCGTGCTATGTTTACCTGCATCTTAAGATGTCGGGTCACAAAGGTACCATCACCGTGCATGGAAGTCGAAAGGTAGCCCTGGAATGTGAGGAGGGTGACGCTGCTTATGCTGAGTCTGTTTGTGCAGCGGAGGAACTGAAGTTTTATCAAAACAATGTTGACCCAACAGATATGACCTCTCTAAAAAAGCCAACCACCGAGCATGACCCGGCGATGAAGTTTAAGTCGGCTGCTAAAACCAAGCTTGTGGATTTCAATCCGGGTGATTCATCTAAGCAGTTCAGCATCAGTGCCAATTTGGATCCTAAATAGGAAAGCACGCTCATCGAGTTCATCCGTGAGAACCGGGACATCTTTGCATGGAAACCTTCTGACATGCTAGGTGTACCGAGAGAACTCACTGAGCATACTCTCAATATTGATCCGAAGTATAAGCCGGTCAGACAGTTTCTTCGATGATTGAATGAAGAGAGGCGGCAAGCTATTGGAGAGGAAGTCGCCGGACTCTTAGCCGCTAGGTTTATTGTTGAAGTTTTTCACCCAGAGTGGTTGGCTAACCCGGTGCTCGTGCTCAAGAAGAACGGCACCTGGCGGATGTGTGTGGATTACACGGACTTAAATAAGGCTTGTCCGGCTGATCCCTTTGCTCTCCCCCGTATTGATCAAATCATTGATGCTACGGCGGGTTGTGAGCGTTTAAGGTTTTTGGATGCTTACTCTGGTTATCATCAGATCAAGATGGCAGTTAAGGACCAGGAGAAGACGGCTTTCATAACTCCGTTTGGAGCTTTCTGTTATGTATCTATGCCGTTTGGGCTCAAGAGTGCTCAGGCGACTTATCAGCGATGTGTACAGAACTGTCTCCACGGTCAAATTGGGCGCAATGTTCATGCTTATGTGGATGATATCATGGTGAAGTCCAGAGAGAAGGAAACCTTGATATCTGACCTGAAGGAGACCTTTGATAATCTCTGGGTTTATGAAATGATGCTTAACTCGGAAAAGTGTGTATTTGGTGTACCTGCAGGCAAGCTCTTGGGTTTCTTGGTTTCAAACAGAGGCATTGAAGCTAATCTGGAGAAGATCAAGGCAATTACCTCTCTGGCTAAACCGGGTGCATCAATGATGTTCATCGACTGGGGGTCGTGTTGCTGCTTTAAGCCGGTTCATAAGCCGGTTAGGTGAGAAGGCCCTACCGCTGTATCAGATGATGAAGAAAACAGACACCTTTGTGTGGAGTGACGCTGCTAACACTGCCTTTGAAGATTTAAAGAGACAGTTGTCTGAGCCACCGGTCCTTGCGGCTCCCATTGATAGAGAGCCGTTGCTGTTATATGTGGCTGCTAACTCATGAGCCGTCAGTGTCGCCATCGTGGTGGAGTGTAAGGAGACAGGCAAGGAGCACCCGGTTCAACGGCCGGTTTACTACGTCAGTGAGGTGCTCATTGAGTCTAAACAAAGATATCCACATTGGCAGAAACTTGTTTATGGTGTGTTCATGACAAACCGGAAGCTGAAGTAGTACTTCCAAAGTCATCCTATAATGGTGGTAAGTTCTGCCCCTTTGGGAGGCATCATTCAGAACAGGGAGGCCACAGGACCAATCGCCAAGTGGGCTATTGAGCTTGGGTCCTATGGTTTGAAGTATATGCCCCGTACTGCTATTAAATCTCAAGCCTTGGTGGACTTTATCAATGATTGGACAGAGTTGCAGGCACCTGAGGAGAAGCCAAATAATACATATTGGACTATTCATTTTGATGGGTCCAGGCAGTTAGAAGGCTCAGGGGCTGGAGTTATTTTAACTTCCCCTCGAGGTGACAAATTTTGTTATGTGCTCCAGCTCATGTTTCCATGTACTAACAATGCAGCTGAGTACGAGGCCTTGCTCCATGGTCTCCGGATGGCCAAAGAGATGAATTTGAGCCGGCTAAGGTGCTTGGGCGACTCAGATATCGTGGCTCAACAGGTGTCAGGCAAGTGGGACTCTAAGGACCCCCTTATGGCGGCTTACCGTCATGAAGTAGATGCTGTGGCTGGGCACTTCAAATGGTTTCAAGTGGAGCACATTGATCGAAGTAAGAATAAGTCGACTGATGCGTTAAGTCGGTTGGGATCTCAGTGTAAGCCGATGCCACCTAACACCTTTCTTGACGTTTTGCATAATCCTTCTGTCAAGGTACCTACAGAGGAAGAACTAGCAGTGCCAGACCCGGAGGCACGGTTGGTGGCGCTTCATGTCATCCCGGATTGGACATTGCCATACTTGGCTTATATGACCCGGGGAGAGTTGCCTGAGGATGAGACTTTAGCGAGACAAATCGTCAGGCGGTCCAAATCCATGACAATTGTTAATGGCGAGTTACATCACCTCAGTGTCACAGGTGCATTCCAGCATTGTGTGTCGCCTGCGGAGGGTCAAGAGATACTTCAAGAGATCCATGAAGGAGATTGTGGTCATCATGCCGGCTCAAAATCTCTTGTGGCCAAGGCTTTCATTCATGGTTTTTATTGGCTGATGGCTCATGCTGATGCAGAGGATCTTGTCAGCAAATGTGACGGATGTAAAAAATTCTCACGACGAGCTCATGTGCCGGCTCAAGAGTTGAGGATGATTCCAATTACTTGGCTGTTTGCAGTCCGGGGGCTTGACATGGTGGGACCTTTCAAGAGGTCCAAGGATAAAAAGACACACCTCCTGATGGCAGTGGATAAATTCACAAAGTGGGTTGAGGCAGAGCAGGTCAGTAAGTGTGATGCAGCCACAACGGTTCAGTTCATCAAAAAGGTGATCTTTCATTTTGGTTTTCCACACAACATCATAACTGATAATGGCACTAATCTCTCCAAGGGTGCCATGGAAGAGTTCTGTCAACGAGAACATATTCGGCTTGACGTTTCAGCTGTTGCTCATCCTCAATCCAATGGTCAAGCAGAAAGAGCTAATCAGGAGATCTTGAGGGGTATCAAACCACGACTCTTGGTCCCCTTACAACGGACTCCGGGGTGTTGGGTGGAGGAGTTACCCTCTGTGCTGTGGAGCATCAACACTACGCCTAACAGATCCACGGGTTATACACCTTTCTTCATGGTCTATGGAGCAGAGGCAGTCCTGCCAAGTGACATCCGACACGATTCACCCCATGTGGCGGCTTACGTTGAGGCTGATAATGAAAAAGCTCGTCAGGAGGCACTTGACTTGTTGGATGAGGAGCGAGACTTGGCAATAGCGCGCTCAGCGATTTACCAGCAAGACCTTCGTCGCTATCACAGCCACCGGGTCAGAAGCAGAACCTTTCAGGAAGGCGACTTAGTGCTCCGGCTCATCCAGGATTAGTCTGATATGCACAAGCTATCCCCTCCTTGGGAAGGACCCTTTGTGGTCAGCAAGAATCTGAACAACGGGTCATACTACCTCATTGATATTCGAGAGCACAAAGACTCACGTAAGTCGGAGGAGGAGACCCGCCGGTCGTGGAATATAGCCCATCTTCGGCCTTACTATAATTAAGCCACCGTCTCTCAAGATGTATATATTTTGACGATGTATATATTATATAAAGCAATAAAGAAGGACCTCTGTCCTTTTTTACCCTCAAAAGTCTATATGTCTTTTTGTCAGATGGTGGAAACAACCAATAGGGAGCGGATCATATCTGAATCTGGCTCTTCCTTTGGTCCGGCTTATGATCATATCTGAATCTAGCCATGATCACTTGGGGGCTTCCTATTCAAACATAGGTCGTATTCAAACCAAAGAGAACATAGCTGTCGATACCCACTTGATTGGCATACTGCCAAACCCAGTTGGGGGCTTCTTCATCATATTTGAATCATAGCTTAACCCCTTTGGGTCTAACGTGGATCGTATTCGAATCAGCGTCATTAAACAACTCTTATGGTCACTTGGGGGCTTCCTGTTCAAACATAGGTCGTATTCGAACCAAAGAGAACATAGCTATCGATACCCACTTGATTGGCATCGCCAAAGCCACTGGGGGCTATATGATCATATCCGAATCTTAGCTTAACCCCTTTGGAACGGTTTACTGATCGTATTCGAACCAGAAGCCTTTGAATGTTGTTATTATCCATTATACTTTATAAATTTAAATTACTTGGCCATCTTGAGACCTTCTTGAAAGCACTATGAGATGGTTTTTTGTTATTCCGGCTTAATATTGATCACCCCAGGTTATTAAGTGCCAGGTGAACATTATATGTTCCAGCCTTCAGGAGTTGAATTTACTAGCATGATGTAGGTCATATAAACAGGCGAGATCATCAAAAGGATCGCAGGGGAATTTTTTGCTTGTTTTACACGCAGGATAAGGCAAGCAAATTTGACATCAAGGAAATAAAAGATCAATATAAGCTGGAAGTATATATATATAGCGACGGTGGCTTACGAAAGTATTAAGCGCCATAAACATGCGCGGAGGCATGATAAAATTGAAGAGGTTTTTTCTACCCTATTACAAGACTCCCCGAGTCTGAATAATGAAGCATTGTTTCACAAAGTCATAAACGCCTGGCGTTTCACTCTTTTGGCGGGTTTGAATGCTCTGGGTTATCTTTCTTCGCTTCTCCGCCGGCTGCTTTGTCCTGGAAAGTTGACGAGGCCCAGTCAATGCCGCTCAAGGCTTCAAATTCGGCTTCATCATCTATTAAATCGGCTGGGTCCACTTCAGGGGCAAATGTATGCTTACGAGTTGGAGGGATCAGGATGACTTCATCAAAGGGAGGTGTTGGGATTCTCCGATTCTCGTTGTCATAACCCGGCTGATACTTGGTAAGATCAGTATCGTTCCGAATAAGAGTGGCCACGGGGCGTATAACTTTGACACAGGCAGTGAAGTCATGTCCATCAAATACGGTCCCATCTTCTTTAAGACTGGGGTATCCAAGAGCAAGGTCGGCCTGGTCTAGTTCTAGAATCCAGGCTTTCGCCCGGCTCAACGCAGCTACGGCCCTGGCTCTTGCGGACGCCCGCCTTAGGTCTTGGATCCGTTGAGGTAGTGAAGCAAGCCGTTTCAATACGTCTTGCAGAGGTGAGGAATGTCATCTGATAAAGCTACAACGGCCAGAGCATGTTGTGACCCGGTGTAGAGCTGCTCCACAAGAGTATAAACCACCTTCAGCTTGGTCAACATGTTCTGCTTGAGGTTTGTGCTCCTAGGGCATGCATTATTAAACATAAGATGAGACGGAGCTGACAATTGAAGTAATCATTGAAAGGAGGTTTGCAAGGTTTAAAGTCTATATGAATAACTTACCAAAGATTGCTGAGACCATTTGAGATATCTGGCGTTTTAAGCCGGACAACTCCGTTGTTGTTTCTGCAAGTAATGCCTCTGCCGTCTCAGCCCGGGTCACCAGAGAAGCCTTTTCATCAGCCCAGATTTTCTTCTCTGCCTCAAAATTCTTCTTCAGCTTCTCTTGTTCAGAGACGCTGAATTCAAATTTGGAGTTGGCATTTTGAATTTCAAGTTCTTGAGCGGCTAGGCGACTCTTCAGGTCAGCCATCTCCGACTCAAATTGACTTATGGTGGCCTGCATTAATACCGGGTTATAATCAGAATCATGGTAAGATAGCATTAAGTCCCAAGCACTTTGCAAGCAAACATACTTGACACTTGGGGGCTAATGTGTGCTGAAGAATTTTAACTTACAATGCCGGCTCATGAAAATTAAGTCTCAAGCACTTTGCAAGCAAAGATGCTTGACACTTGGGGGCTAATGTGTATTGCAAGTTTTAAGTATCATGTCACAACCAGGTTAAATATCTTCTTTCAAATACCGGATAAATCAGTGCTAAGCAATTTTCTAAGTCTACAGCATATTTATTCATAAGCAATAGACCTGGGGGCTGATACAGTAAGTATGATTCGGAAAAGTAGCATAAGTCACACCTCAGATTTTTGTTGTATTTGCTTCAACATACCAATCTCCAGGTCACGGCTGCTATGTACTTGATTGAGATAGCCAGAGACTATATCTCCAATACTCAAATGAGTATAGTCAGCAATATTTAGCTTGGCCTTTTGACGTTCCAGAATTTCCTTCTTAGCAGAGCACTTGGCAAGGACAGTGGGTCGCCCTGGCTCAACAAAGTGAGTCTTCAGAATCTCAATGTCCGGATCAGTTGTCTTGGCCGGGCTGGGAGCTTCTAGGTTATCAGAGCTGTTGAGAGTGTCTTCGGCGGGCGGATCAGAGGTTGGTGCTGGAATGTCATAGACTGGTTCAGGCGGCGGCTTATGGGAAGAACTATCAGGAGCAGTCGTGGCAAGCTCCGGTTCAGTCACGACTAGGTCTCGGGATGGCTTACTCTTTTTTTCCCTCTTACTGGGCTTCACTTGCACGCTGTGGACAAAGGCAGAAGGATGAGTACAAAAGCTAAGGTAAAGCATAAAGGTAAACAAAAATAATTTACCCCGGGGCAGTTTGGAAAGCCGGCATGTTAGATTGCATAGAATCGCCAGAGGAAGGAGAGGTATCCTGATAATTGGAGTCAGATGAATTGAGAGGTTGGCGAAAGTAACCCGCCAAAGGAAAAACAGAACGTAAACCGGAGATAACCTCAGTCCGACGCTTCCTGGTTACGTCAGGTAAGCCAGAGGAAATCTCTACATCTTTGTTGTTCCGGGTCTGCCTCTGGCTTTCAAACTGTTGTTGCTTCAAAAGAAATTGAGGATCTTGATAAGCAAGAGGATGTGAAAATCTTACTTTCCGGGTCACCCTTCGGATTTTTTGCTTTGGCAAAGGCTCTGAGTCGGAGGAGATTATAGTTACCTCTTCGTCAATCGCTTGGCTGTTCCCCGTATCCTCCTGAAAGGATAGAATGTCAGTAAAATAATGACAAAAGAGTCAGGAGAGTTAAGGATTACCTCTTCTTCGTCATCAGAAGTGTCATCCAATTTTAGTAAATCCGAAGCACTTGGTTTTTTCTTCCTTGAAGTTCCTGTTTTGGCGGCTTTTCTTTCAGCTCTTCTTTCCGCTCTGGCTTGTTTGGCCGCCTCATGGTCATATTTGACCTTCCAGAAGTTGTCATCGTCCTGTGAAAAATGATAAGGGGTTATAAGTAAAAGCAAGAGGTAATACAGTAAAGAGTATTTATTAAGGTGGGTGACTCACAGCAGGGGCCGGGTTCTCCTTGTAGAAGGGAAGTAAGCCAAAGGCGTTACTAATCACTGTGCCCTCTTTCAACAATGATTGGATCATGGCCTCCACCACATCTTCTAGTAAGTCATCGGGGCTATGACATAGAGGGTCATGTTTCTTGCCGGAGTAAGTGCACATTAAGCCGGGGCGACGGCTTAATGGAAGCACTCGCCAAGTAATCCAGACTCGGACCAGGTCAATACCGTCTAAGCCATTTCCCAAAAGAGCTTTGATTTTTCTAATAGTGGGAGAAAGTGGCAGACGTTCAATAGTAGTCAGTTTATCCGGCAGCGGGTGGTTGGACTCAAGGCACAGGGCGCGGAAGCCGGGCAGAGGATTTTCTTCAGCCGGAGAAGTGTCTTGGCAGTAAAACCATGTCTGATTCCAATCCTTTGGGTGACTCGACAGTTCAGCATAAGGAAAGAGGCAGTCTCTCCGCCGCTGAATCGAGATGCCACCAAGTTCAAGACTGGGCCCATTGGCATGTTCATTCTGCCGGTTTAAATAGAACAGCTCTCTGAACAAAAGTATACCGCGCTCTTCTCCAAGGTACACCTCGCAGAAGACTTGGAAGTTGCAAATGTTTGACATGGAATTGGGCCCGATGTCTTGAGGTCTAAGGTCAAAGAAATGCAAAACATCCCTGAAGAATTTTGAACCGGGTGGAGCGAAGCCCCGGTTCATGTGATTAGTGAGCACGATTACCTCCCCTTTTTTGGGTTGAGGCTTCTCCTCTGACGGGTTAGGAGCACAATAAGACATGACCTCCTTTGTCTTGGGCAGATGGCCGGATTTCACAAAATCAGACAAGATGCTCTCTGTAACAGTGGCTTTGACCCAGTTGCAGGTCACGGGAGCTTTAGGAGCCTTGGGTGCCATTACGTAAATTGAAGCCTATGACAAAATAAGAGGTTCCGGTTCAAATTTAACCCGGAGGAAAACATTTTAAGTTTAAACAAGATGGCGGCTTAGAAGGGGCCTAATGACATATGGCTGACTATATCTGGTTACCTAAGCCGCTATGGGAATCAGTAACAATTAAAAGATATTTTAAGTTGCCAAGACCTGGCAAGGCTGTCAATTAACATTGTCTATTTTAAGCTGCTAGAGTTAAATGGGCTTAACAGCAACATGTTTCGCAGTTGGTGGATATTATTCTGGATCAAACAGGTGCATAGAAAGAAAAAATTTCTAAACCTAAAACTAGTACAGATGAGTTCATCAGTTCTGAACAAAGGCCTTTATGTGATGGAAAGGGATCTGTTTGCATTCAAAATGGGTGTGAAACAGCTACTGCATCAGTTTTACACTATCTTAAAGATCAAGAAATGGCGGTGGTGATGAAATCTATGAAGGGTTCTTGACGAACACCAAAGAACACCAAAGAACTCGAAGGTCGTAATGCGGATCCGAGGAACAAGAAGGAGGAAATTTATAGATGCAGAGTTGCTGCGGAGGTCCGTCGCAATTTTTTGGTCAAGTCAGGTTGATGCAGCGGCCTGAGTTGGTGAAGACGAGGAGATCTGCGATGACAGCGGTGGCGGAGATCGAGCGGCAAAGAGAGAGAGAGCAAGAGGAAGAAGACGAATGACTGAGGAAGGTCTAGGTCAAGCTTATTTATAGGGAAGGGCCGACCGGGATGGTGTGAGAAACAAGGAGACTAAACATCATTATCCAGCGGCCCCAACACCTTGGTTTTCGGAGCGGTCAATAAAAGCAATGATCCGTTGGAAGATATGGCGGAGTAAAAAATGAATTTAAAGCGGGCTAACATGGATCCAGAAGATGACGTCATGGCGGGTTAAAAACCTTTACACAGGCAGAAGGCTGAAGGTTTATTTTTTAAAGTATGTTAAGATTGACATGAAGATGGCGGTTCAAATCAATCTGGGGCCTAATGTTGAGGATATAACTATTTGTGTAAGCCGCCCAGGAGGGCTCGTGTTACGCAAAGAAGACTCATCAGAAAGAAGCCCAAGACCAAGCATGAAGATGGCGGTTCCATAAAGGGCATAAAGCCCACCATCAATTGGAGGCCCGTTGTAGTAAACCGCCACAATGGCATGACTTGTATTGTAAGGTAGATTTAACTAGTCACCGAGCCAGACACTGTTTATGAGCCGGCCGGGACTCTGTAAGACACAGGGCGCCAACCCGTGTATATAAAGGGGCGACCCACTGGCGGCTAAGGGTAAGAAACAACTCATCGAGAACCGAGCATAGCATATCTCGCTCCCTGGTCATCGAAACATCAAGCAATACCAACCCTACTAGACGTAGGCCTTGCCTTCATCGTAATGGGCCGAACTATTATAAACCTCCTATGTCTCTTGTCCCAATTAACCCCTTCAAGCTTCCTAGTTGCGATGGCTCCGCGATTAAGTCCTTTCACTAGGACATCTGACGTGAAAATTCCACGACAAAACTTGTTCCTAGGAGTATTGTTATCAAAATTTGTATGCTAAATCTTTGAAGAATACTAAGTGTTTGATTGAGGAGTTGGAAACTAAATATGACAATAATTGTACCTTTGCTTTATGCCTAGCTAAGGGCATAAAAGGATAGCGCTTCTTGGGAGGCAACCCAATCTTTATCTTTTTGCTTTTTGGTTTTCTTGCTGTTTTGCAATAAATATATAAAGATGCCTTTGATTAGATGTTTTTTATGTTTTAGTTAGTGTTTGGGCCAAGCAAATTCTTTGGGATCATGTTGGGTGATAGTTGATTTGATCTTGTTCAAAAACATAAACATTTGCGCTCAATAAAATAATTTTAATAAATAATAGAAATGTGATTTTGCTCTGATTTTTTTACAGAAGATTGATATACAAATTTCCCATGTTGTCCTAATTTTTGAGAAGTTTTGGAGTTACAGAAGTATACAGAGTTTTCAGATTGCTATAAACTGTTCTGTTTTTGACATATTTTGTTTTCTTTGCATTGTGTGCTTATTTTGATGAATCTATGGACTTTATCGGGGGCGGGGTATGAGCCATAGAAAAGTTGGAATACAATAGATATAATGCAATAAGAAAATATGAATGGGTTTGCAACATTACTTATAGTAGTGATTTGCTTTGTTATACTAACAGATCTCACGAAGGTTTTGTTAAGTTTTGTGTGATTGAAGTTTTCATGTTTTGGGTGAGATCATGATGGATGAAGGAATAAGGAGTAAGAAGAGCCTAATCTTGGGGATTCCCATGACACCCCAAGGTAATATTCAAGGATGAACAAGCAGCTAGGCTTGGGGATGCCCCGGGTGGCATCCCCTCTTTCTTCTAACGACCATCGGTATTTTACTTGGAGCTAATTTTTTTGTCACATATCATGAGTTTTGCTTGGAGCGTCTTGTATTATATGAGTATTTGCTGGTTTTTCTTTTTGTTTTTGTGTCAAGTATCCTTGCTGAAAACACCTTTTTGAGAGAGCCAAAACTATGCTATGATTTGTTAGAATTGCTCTATGTGCTTCACTTAATTTTTTTAGCTATGGAATTGCTCTAGTGCTTCACTTATATCTTTTTGAGCACGGTGTGCTTTAATAATTTAGAAGAAATGCTCTCATGCCTCACTTAGATTTTCTTGAGTTGGTAATTTTTGAAGAAATTCTCTCATGCTTCACTTATATTATTCTGAGAGACGAAAAATTTTATGCTCATGTTCTTCACTTAGATTTGTATGAGCTATCAAAAGAAACATATGAAACTAGTACCAAAGTGATAGATATTCAAGAGGGATATAATAAAAACTTTCATGAAGATCATTGTACAAACTAAACTTGATTCTTTGTAATAGTTTTGTGATATGATGATAGTGATATGTGAATCATGTTGATGAGTAATTGTGCTTTAGTAAGAATATTGGTGTTAAGGTTTGTGATTCCCTATGCAAGCACGAAAGTCAATAGTTATGCAATGAAATTACATCCTATTTGTGGTGCATCATTCGGTGTTAGTTATGCTTAATGCTTGCTTATGTGATTTTTTGTTTCTTGGTTGGATGCTTCTCAATCTTTTTGCTAGCCTTCACTTGTACTAAGTACGAATACTAGTTGTGCATCCAAAATCCTTAAACCCAATTTTGCCTTATGAGTCCACTATACCTACCTATATGCGGTATTTCCATGCCGTTCTAAGCAAATTTACATGTGTCATCTCTAATTTTCGAAATAAATGTCCTTTTTGTGTGCTCGTACCACTCATGAAACGGTAGGGATGGCTGATATTTTTCCTTGCTAGATGTGTTATTCTCAAGATGAGTGTTTATTCACTTGTCATTGCACGAGAGTGCGGAAAAGGTATTAGGGATGCCCACACTAAAAAAATACACTTCCATGATGATACGTGTTTGTCATAGTAGGTCACATTTTCTGTCATGCATGTACATCCATGACGATTTTATGACAGAATCAAGATAGTCATACCTGTGCTGTCGTAGAAGCGTTCCATGACATTACCAAAATTATCATGACAGAAGTGTCCACTTTCATGACAATAAATCACGCGTCATAGAAGTGCTTTCGTCAAGGGTGACCGACACGTGGCATCCACTGTAACGGCTCACCGTTAAGCTATCGGGTCCGGTTTTGGATTCGATAACCCGTTAACAGCCCCGACCAATGGGGATTTTCCACGTGTAAAATCATCATTGGCTGGAGGAAACACGTATCGTCTCACCGTTGGGACAGATGTCATCCACTCATTGGACCGAAGGCGCCTATGATACGTCGACACATGGCATGGCCCAACAGAGGCCCATTCCTGTGAAAAGGCCGGCCCATTTGACTTAGTCAAAAGGTAACGAGCCGGCCCACGGAAAGCCTGTTAACGTCCTATTCGTATATAGCCCAATTATGTCCCACTAAATCCCGGCCCGTTACGGCCTATCGGAATTAAGCCCAGTAGCTTCATCTAGGCCGTCCAATATGATTCCAACCCATTGTAACTTCCGACCCATGTATGGCCCATGATGTCTTTCGGCCCATATGAGGCCCTATGTAACTCTTGGCCCATTAAGGGCCCGAGATGAAACTGGCCCATAATGAACAGTGTATCGCTTTATACCCATTAACGGCCCATTATTTCATTGGCCATTTCCAGCCCGTGTTAACTTTCGGCCTTCTAAGGGCCCATTTATTCTTGGGCTCATTTCTAGAATTCGGTTAGTTACAGTCCGTTACTGGCCTGTTTTGTTTGTGGGCCATATTCAGCCCGTGGTTACATTCGGCCCGTTTGTGGCCCGTTAACCCGTTGGGCTATTTTCATAGCGTTATCAAATACGGCCTATTAAGGTCCGTTACTGGTCTGTTCCATTTGTGAGCCAAATTTAGCCCATGGTTACATTTGGCCCGTTTGTGGCCCATTAACCCATTGGGCCGTTTTCATAGCGTTATCAAATACGGCCTGTTAATGGCTCATTATGGTCCACAGATAGTACGGCCCATGCTTTGCGAAATGATTATATGCCCTGTAAAAGACCCATGGATCCTATGGCCCATAGTAGACCAATGTATCCAACGACCCGTAGAAGGCCCATGGATCATACGGCCCGTAGAAAGTCCATGGATCCTATGGCCCGTAGAAGGCCCATGGATCCTATGGCCCATAGAAGGCCCACGGATCCTACGACCCACAGCAGGCCCATGGTTACAACAGTCCATGTGTTGCCATGATTATTGTGGCCTAGTTACCAAAAATAGGTTATTGTGGCCACTAGAAAAACACGAAAAAAGAACTGCAGTGACTACAAGCAAACAACTAAACAATACAATAAGGAAATAAATAAGCAAGCAACTAATGCTAGCCTATTACAGCTATTACACATATTACATCTATTAGGCATCAAAGTTCACCACCAGTGCAAATATAGGGAACCAAGCAGCATATTACATACACTGGCCGTCAAAATTGACCACCAGTGCAAATAAACAAGGCAGCAAAACAAGTCCATAACTGAAACAACTTCAGAAGATCTCAAGAAACACTATCCTGGGTATCCACCATGCTGGCAATATGCTTAGCAAGCTTATTAGCTTTGTCCTATTTGGTGCTAAAATCCTCCAACGCTTGCTGTTGCACCAGAAAGTATGCATCTGAATGCTCTAGGGACTTCCGCAGTCCTTCCGCTTCTTGTCGCAACACAGTTGATCGATGTCTTTCAGCTTGTAGTTGAGACTCAAGAAATGAACTGATCTAGACAATGAGTTTGAATAGCTTGTGCAAGCAGTAGTGGCCAGTAACTCGAACAGTAAACCAAGACAGGATTTTGGGGTTACTCACTGTCTTCAAGATAGTTTTCCTTAGCTGTTTTATCAGCTTTGTTGGAGACCAATAAGGATGTCTCACGATCCTGAAACTTATCTGCATTACTTCCTTTATCATTGCTTAATAAGGCACTCTTCCCCAATATTCTGTCAGCATTCTAAAAGAAGAAACAAGCAGACACATAACAGGTTTAGCATGTACTAGTATATGAAACTCATTTCGGTGAACCAGTTCATTAGTAAGGTGGACAAGATCAAACTACCAAGTCTTCTATTACCAAGTAGTACATTATAAAAGCATCAGACAAACATATATACATGTCCTATGATCACTGCATTGTCTTGCCAAATCAAAATAGAGACACGGATCAAATCATATCAATTCAAGAGAAAGCAGCACTGAAAGAATACAAAGCGTGGGAAACTACACGGCACAACAAGATTTCAGATGGGTACCATGGGTCTAGATGTACAACAACACTACTGGCACTGTTATGATGCTAGTAATGTGCATGATATGAGAAGTCAACTATATACACAATTGAAATTGAAATCAACAGAGCTATTTATAAGAGGAAACCTATTAAGGAAACATGTGTAAACATACCTGTTGTTCCATTGGAGTTTCCATTGGATCGTTCAATTTAAAAATAACTTTGTATGAGTAAATACAGTGATACAAGAGCAAAGCAGTATGCACAATAGCAATGGAATCTTAAATGAGAACAGTTGTTCTTCAGGTTTAAGCACTTGTTCTACATGAACAGAGTACAATAAGACGCAAGAATATAGTACTTAAAATAAAATGAGCTCATAGACCTTACCACATTCTTGGTTCGGGACCAGTAAAGAACAAGGCGTTCCCAGTTATCAACTAGTAAATGTGTCTCAGGAGAACATAAGGGAATTTGATGAGTTTCTTTGCTAGTGAAGTACGTTTTCTTCAGGTAATTCCGATACTGCCACCAAGCATTCTTGAAGATAGCAGAGGTATTAGCACAGGTTACCTCATCCCGAGTTTCCAAATCGGTCCTTCTCTATAGATAAAAATGGGAAAATATGCTGTATTATAACCATCATGGAGGTAGAATGTATGGGACAAAGCAAAGTAATTGCCATGAATAACATTACTTACACATAACTCCTGGACAAACACCTGAAACTGGCATTTTCCTTCATCTTCAGTATAATATTTCCATGAAGGGAAGATACACACATAGGATTTAACAACATCAAATGCGATAGATGCTAAACTATGAATGGCTGGTTGTGCTTCCTCCACAGGAATAGGTGTACTAACTAGTGGAGTTGGGGTTCGCCGTGGATGTACTGGCGCTTTGGGCACTGGAGCTGCCTTACTAACTGCTCTTGTTTGGGAGCTCTGTGGTGGAGATGGTGCTTTGTCAACAGGAACTGGGTTACTATCTACTGGGGTTGGGGTTAGATTGGGTGAAGCTGGTTCTCTGTCCATCGCAGTAGGGGTAAAATCTGTGAGAGTCTGGGTTATGTGTGGTAGGGCTGGTTCTCATGCATGTACAACCGGGGTGCTATCTCCACCAAGAGGTAGCACTGTTGTATTTGAAGACCGTGTTTTTACTCCACTAGATACTGCCATCACCCGCTCCAATTCAAATGGCTGATAAACAGGAAACATAGTGGAATGTACAGACATTATATGGGAGATAGATGCAATAGATAGTGTGGAAAAAAGAGGGCATTAAATACTTGACATGTATATTGTTTAACTAAAATGGATAGCATGACATAATTTCACATATATGATGTCTATCTAAACTGGATAGCATGGCATAACATAATTCAAAGATATGATGACTAACTAAACAGGATCACATGACATAATTCACATACATGTTATCTAAGTAACCAGGATTGCATGATTTAATTCACATATGTGATTTATATGCTAAGCAGAGGGCATTCACATATATGATGTCTGAACTAAGAACATGGTGTTGAATATTGTGTATATGATATCTAAACTATGGAATGCAAGACACCATATGCATGATATGAGCAGTAGAACCGTGCCAAGTTAGAGCATACACCTCGATGGGGGAATAGGATTGGTCACATGTCTCTGAATCCATCTCTGAGGAGCTATCGGGACCCAACAAGAGATCTGCTTCCACATGTAGCGCCGTCTGCTCTGAAGGCCTTGTTTTCACTCCAGATTTTTCCATCACCCACTCAAATGGCTGATTCACAGGAAGAGTAGTTTAATGTGCAAACATTGTCGACAAATGGAAATTTAATGAAGAAAAGGATGGGCTAGATATCATTGAAATATATGATGCCTGGTTAAACACGATGGCATTGCATATTTCACATATATTATGGCTGTATAAAAGAAATGAGACTGCATAATTACCATATATGATATCGAAACTAAACAGGTGGCATTACAGAACATGTCTAAACTAAGAAGATGACATATATGATGTCGAAAGTAGGCACTACAAGGTAACATATGCATGATATGACTAACATCATCATGCCAAGTTAGAGCAAACACCTTGGGGGATAAATAGGAGTGGCCAGCTGCATCTGAATCTGCCTCAGAACAGATATCTTCCTCTGGATTACAATCTGGAGAGGGGGGAAAGGGTTTGCCATTGAATCCACCATGGAGCGATGTCTGCATGACATTGTGTTACCTTGCAAAACTCTTCTCTTTTTCTCTACATGTTAAGCATGACTGTGTACAGTATATGACATGCATACAGAAAATATATAGTGAGATTATGTAAGGAGAGCACGCAGAAATCTAGAGTAACGGTAACAACCAGTGGATGGATGCAAAAATAATGATAGCAAGCTGATGATTGCTTTAATTTAATAAAAAAAGATGATGATATATTTACTATTTGTTTCCCACCCAAGATGAACAACATAGGCATACCCTAGGTGAACCAGATATTAGACAGAGATAATATTCATTGCTGTCTCGATATGTGCCCCACAACTAATTTAGAACTCAAGTTTGAACATCAATTTGGACCTGACTTGGAGTCTAAGAGGTGAACAAGACAATAAAGTAGCAGGTAATATCAAGAAATGCATAACATAAGATGAAACAAAAGAGTGCGACCTCTCTTGTCGACCCATGTACTCCTCAGGTTCATCTGCTGAGTCGATGATGGTGATGCCATTGCGGTGGGTGCCGGCGGTAGGGAAGGAGATCTGAGGCAGCGAAAGATGGTCAGGAGTCATGATGTCTGGTTTGGTGGATGCTTCTGTTGATGGAGCAGCTCAGGTGAGGTGTACGACGTCGCGACAGGAGTAGGACAAACCACACAAAGTTTTCTTTGACATCTACCTATAACTAAAGTAATTTTGTAAGGGCTCATTTGGCTTGCATGATTCTAAAAACGCAGGGATAGGAAAAACACCGGAATAGGATAGGAATGCACATGGTAAACAGAGCATTTGTAAACATAGGATTTCTGTCAACTTGGGTGTTTGGTACACAGGAATTGGAAGAGCAGAGGAATGAAAAGAAACATGGCTAAAATAAAGTGAAACCATATGAAAGCGTGTATAGTTAGAATGTTATTCTGCCACTAATGCACTTGGTCTTGTTTTCATGCATAGGATTTTGAAAAGTAGGTCCAGGTGGATGTTTTGCTCCATTCTTTCGACAAAATGCATGAATAATTGAATAGTAGAGTGCCATAGGAAAATTTCCTATTGCTATGTTTTTCCGTTGAACCAAAATAGCCCTAATGGATCGACATGAACGTAGAGTAATAAGTGATGCAACAAGTGTACAACCTCTTTGCCGTAGCCGTGTCGACCTCAACATCATTGGGTTGGTCGCTGAAGAAGTTGAGGCAGAGGTGGCTGTCGGAGGTGAGGAGGAAGATCTGAGGAATCTGTAGACGGCGTCCAGGGCGCTGCTCTGTTGTGATGGATCATTCTGTCGTTGGAGCAGCTCCGGTGAGCCATAAGACATCAGGGCTGAAACAACACAAGACAGACATCCTTAATCTCAAGTGGGATTGTAATAGCATCTCCAATAGATGATGTAAAATAGATTTAAAATTTACATCGCCAAAAACCACCTGACTACAACAGATGAGGTAAACGTTGTTGACTCTGAACTTAACTGTCGAAACTGAAATTTACTGTGGAATCTGAATGTTACTATCGAAACTGAATGCAATGGTAGCAGGGAGGCACTTGGCATGTAGTTTAGGGAGGGCCTGCAGTTCATCTTCAAGCTGCACCCCCTGAGCCGCCAGCCACCACCGGTCGAACCGCCGGCCCCTGTGCTGCCTCGCCGCCCCGAAACAACTCGCCATCGCCGGTCCGCCGCTGCCCCACCGCCTCGGCCATCCCTCTAGCCCCCCGCCCCACCCTGAACCCTAAGATAGATAGTGGGGTACCTCTCTGGTGAGCCCCCCTCCCCGCTATGGGTGGTTCTTCCTTAACTCCGGCGAGCTCCCCACCCCCTGAAAATCGACTGACCCAAAAGTCGATTCAGTCGACTGGAGTGTAGCTAAATCGGAGCAGAGCAGCAGCAGCAACGTCAGCGAGCGAGAGCCGGAGCAGTAGCAGCGCGAGCGAGAGCTGGAGCAGCAGCAGATCCGGCTGGTATGAACACCGTCGCCGAAGGGGCCTCGCACTGGGGGAGAGTCGCCGTGGAGAGGTCGCCCGCGGCGCCAGCTTCAAGGTAGCCGCTCCATGGGGGTGTGGGATGGAGCACCGTCGGTGCTGGGAGGTTGAGTTAAGGAGAAGGTGCAATGTGATGAGTGTACAACCTCTTTGGTGGCGCCGAGTAGGGCTCGGCTTCGTCCGAGGAGTCGGTGAGGATGCTGCGGTTCCGGTGGAGCAGGTTAAGGCGAGCTGTGGGGATGGAGCAGCCGCGATAGACGAGGTGATCGTCGAAGCAGCTCCTTGGAGGTGGAGGACGGGGTGGCTGAACCGGCGGGACGATGAGATGGACGACGGATCCTCATCCGGGCAGGTGGACGAGGGACATCGAGCTGTTGCGTTGGACGATGTCGTCGGGGAAGAGGCTCCGGCTGTGCAGTGGCGAGGTGGCGGATGGAGGAGGGTGGGGTTTCAC
>NC_041389.1:528653628-528662518 GCF_002162155.2 Triticum dicoccoides | reverse complement strand
GGGGGGGGGGAGGGAACCATGACTTAGGTACGTGCTTTTCCAAAATGTAGGGTGTGTTAAAAAGTACCCCCACTGATTTGAACTAGCGGACCTTTCGGCTCAGGGTTAGAAGGGGGACTTCGCATGTCGGGATTTGGCAGCTGGAGGGAGTTTTCGCGCACGTTGTAATTTCGGGATAGCAAGGCGCGGGTTGTGAAGGCGCCAGTTTTAGAAGCACGATATATGAATTTTCGGGATATAACAAGGCGCATGTTGAATTTTAGGGACAAGCCTAACGTGTAATATTGTACTTGTACGCACCAAATCAATTCATACTTCCCTCAACCAAAAAAAATGAAAAAAATAAAATTATTCACACCACATAAAGAGAGAGTCTTGTCCCATACTATACAAATGCTATTCAAAGCTACTCCCTCCTTCCATCTATATAGGGCCTAATGCGTTTTTCGAGGCTAACTTTGACCAAATATTAGAGCAACAATATATGACATGCAACTTACACAAAGCACGCCATTAAATTCGTGTGTGAAAGGAGCTTTCAATGATATAATTTTCACATTGTGCATGTCATGTACTATTAATCTTGTCAATAGTCAAAGGCGGTCTTAAAAACGCATTAGGCCCTATATAGATGGAAGGAGGGAGTATGAATCCATGTTATGTCCAATTAAATTTTTTCTCTGGCTGTATAATGCATGCAACCTACTCATACCAACATTTTAGTGCATTCCAAATGTCTATACTACCGCTGCAATTCGAACTAAATTTGAATTCGTTTCTCTATTTCAATAAGAATCTACAATCATGATTGTTGCCAACTTCAACCATCATTTGTGTATTACCTTAACAACACACCACTCGATTACTATAGACATAGATATGAACTATGTGTACTATATGAACTCGAATTCAATTTTTTAATACACTTGATGTTGATTCCAAATAATAGTACATTTGATGTACTAACTATATATTCATAATCTAAACCATGTTCCATACGTACACCGTGTTTATCACACAAAGTATAGTGCCCCGCCCCCTACATCATGACAAGTATTTAGCCCTGAGCTGCAAAAGCCACACATTAGCCCAAATTATAATCAATGTTCTATATATTATATGTAGTACTAGCAAGATGCCCATGCGTTCCATGGAACATCAACATGATCAATGGGAGGCCTTTTTTGCAAATATGGAGAGGGGTGTGGGTATCGTTTTTCAAAATTGCCATAGTTTCCTTCCTATCCGTCAAATATAAATCGGACGGCCTATATTGTAGGATGGCGGGCACACCATCATCAACAACTCTGTTTTTTTATAAGAGTAGAGATAAAAAATATTATATGTAGTATAACATGTTCATAACCACACCATGTGTATCACCATTATATATATTCACACATGCGTCGGTTTAAAACACTATGATAAATTCTTCAAATATCCGAATTCACTTTTTATAATGAATTATGATCTCTATTCGTCTTTCACACCCACACAATCCTCTTATCTTTGTAGCTAGCGCTAACTTTCTCTCGTGCATGCACACGCCTGCATCCCTCTCACCCTCACTCACCATTCTGTAGCTTCATCGTGCAAATTCGTCTTTTCACTTTAGGTCGTTCACCCATGATATGTGTAGGCCCCCCAGTTCCTTCTTTACGGCACACATCAATCGACATGCCTCTCTAGCTAGGTGTGCCTACCACAAACACAAGCTTCCCCTCTTCTCTTATCACCGTCCATGCCTCACTCCCACCACTCTTCTCATCGATCTCGTACTCGCACACTCCTTCCCCCTTGATATAGTATGCCTCTCGCATCACCTCCTAGATGCATCCCTCTATCTCTATCCTTCTCCCCGTGCCTTATTTGCTTCTAACACATACATGCATGTATACCGATCGATCTCCCAACATATACCTAGGTCGACTTTAACTATTTCCCCCCACCCATCGATCAACGTACCTCACAAGTTATGTCTCTCCTTTCTCTGACAAAGGACGATTGATCTTCCTATGTAGTTACGTCTGCTTACCACAGCCATATCGTCCCCCCTCATCATTCGTGCATGCCTCCTGACCCGTCTCTCACACGCACGTGCATAGACAGGCATCCATCCCCTCTCTTATTGACATTGCAGGCGTGCCCTCCGTTTGTCTAGCAAGCCTCCCCCACCATTTGTTAGAAGCAACTCCACTACCACCCCTCCAACACTCTAGCTCTATCTCTCTCCCAACCTTATTCCTCTCCTACACATATAAATGGATGCCGATCAATCTCCCTTAATACATAAGGTATGCCTCTCTCGTCCTCCACACATATACCAGCCATTGTACCTCTATAGTTAATTAGGCCTCCCCCACCACACACCGATAGTCGAGCGCTGTAGGTAGGTATCCATGCCATAGAGACAAACTGCACCTGTCCCCTCTCACGTTCCAGTAGGCCAGCCATTCTATATCTTTGACGTGGGCACACACAAATTCGATGACACTCTTTATCGATCACGCGCGCACACACACACACACATCATCCCTCTCTTCGATTCTATGGATACCTCAAACCGATGATACCTCCACTCTCTTCTCGTGGATCACCCCTTTATATATATGATATATCCAGGACTCTATTTCACACGCATTGCATATGTTACATTTTTTGATTGACCCCCACCCAAAAAAACACTCATGAACCCACACACTATATCTCTCTATGTTTGTATCTCTCTCACACAACCCCGCGTAGGTGGTGTACGTACAAAAGAAGAGAATAGTGCATGTACTCACACTTTGTGCCCAGTCAGACCCGCGCGGGTACACGGTGGAGCTCATTTCTGTATGAAATGGCAGCCCACGTGCTAATTTGAATGTGTGTAGCGGTTGTTTACCTACGGAGGTTGTGTACCACGCGTGCACGAAACAAAGTTCGACTTGATGCGTTGGCGCGTTATTTTTAAAAATAAAGTCATATCGCTCAATGGCACATACATACAATATAAAATGATTTTTGTGGAGAAAAAGGTAGTCCGCTCCACTATATACAATTGAGCCTGCCTGCCTAGGTTTGTCTCTCTTCAGAGTATCTCACACAAGGCTGTGGTGGCCTCTCTCTCTCTCTCTCATCATTGGTCACTAATCCGGCCGCATCCCGTTCGCCGACGGAAAGGGAGGATGTGCATCGTTTCTCCGTTTGATGGCATCGAGGCAGCACGTCCCAAACTGTGGTACACGCCGTTCTCTCTGACCAAGCTCCGACGCGGTAGGGCATACGCCGCCTGCTCGTTGCCGCAGTATGGGCAGATCGAGCCCGTCGCCGCTCACCTAGTTACATCCCAATGACCTCCAGGTGTCCCCTCTGGCCTTGCTCCACTGCCCTTCTTCCCACGTCGCTGCATGTGCAAAATCTTGCATGTGGATCTCCCACAGTTCTTTGCCCAAAACGTAGCTCGTCCGGCGTACTTTACATATTACAATCTCGTCCTCACACCGTTTTATACAAACACAACCATGTTGTTATCTTCCCTTAGGACAAGAAATATGCTTCTTTTTTGTCGTCGCATGTGTCATCAACTGTTATTGGCCAGTAATTGTTTCCTTTCTACCTCTTTTTTGCAAACGGGGCTATCCATTTCACCTCATTGCTATTGCGACCTTTTGGTGAACTGCACAAATCACTTTTTTCTTAAGAGTGTTTTGTGCAGTTGTACTAAAATGTCACACGGGCAACGTCTCTACATTTCAGTGCGACTGCACAAAGGGAGATTGGTTTTGCTCTATCCTCCTCATCCAACTCCGAGCCTAATCTTCTCCAACTAGTTAGTCTTAATAGAGATTGCAAAGGTGACCGGCTTCTATTTGTGTGTTTATTGTTTCATCAACAGTCCTCTATTATCGTAATCACCCTTAATATCTTTGGAACAGGGACGCTCAGCTCTATTTTAGTGGAATTGCACAAAATGATTGGAATGTTGCATGCTCCAGACAGCTACTTTTTTCCCAACATGCCTTGTTGATTTAGACAGAGCTCGGGGGAAGTTGCTGCCGATGAAAGCATGGATCAATTTTAATTTAACACCTTCTCACAACTTTGTCTTCAGTTGTGATGTAAATATTAGCTCTGATATGCTAATCATTGAGATGCATTAGCAAGGAAGTTAGTTTTTTATTGGTTCCGAAAGAGCATCGATGGAAAGACACACGAAAAAAAGCTGAAAGCTCAGAGCATTGTACAATTTCATGTTGCTGGAAAATTATTTGTATAGTACGTTAATTATGTAAACAAATCCTGGAAGCTTGATAGCATTGTTAGAAGCCTCTTCAGCAACCGGGTCCATGTGCCATGCACAAAATTATACTCCTCTGATCCTAAATATTTGTCTTTTTAAAAATTTCAAATGGGCATATTTTAAAGTGTAGATTCACTCATTTTGCTTCATATGTAGTCACTCGTTGAAATCTCTAGAAAGACAAATACTCCAGAGTATATTTAAGAACCGAGGGAGTAGTGCACAACCGCATGGGAGACTCAGCCTAGTCGTTGCGTCGCATTAATAGTGAGTAATGAGCAGTCAAATCATAAGCCACACATTTCCCGCTGTAAGTTGCTCGGAAGAAGCAACCATCAATACGCTCTTCTTTGAATCCACTCATACTACTCCATCCATCACTGTTTATAGTTGCGTGCTTCAAAAGAAAAATCTCTGGGACCAAGGCGACTAGCGATCGTCCTGAAAAATAGCACTGGTACTTATTAGCACGACATCTATTACTAGAGGAAATAATGCATACACACATGCATGCAGTGCTTCCACACCGGGTACACATATGCATGCACTTACTCCACTCTGTAGTACATCGAGAGAAAATTGTGGACTTGATTGAGGTTACCACGCCCTAATTAATTGAGCATTAAACCAAACGCGTCTAAAGTCTCTCTGGTGGTGGAAATGCATTGAGAGAAATGCATCAGAATGAAGCGTGTCCTGTAAACTATGACAGAGGGAGGAGTAGCATGAAGGTGCAAAACCAAGTACGCGTATGGCCAGTCGGTCAACGCACCTCATCTTGGCTTATCACTGACATGTGGGACCGGAGTGTCAGCAAATCGATCTCAATTGAAGGCAACATGGCCAACTTGTCGTTCCTTGAGAGAGACGTGGAGCGAGAACACACAGACGGGCTCGCATGGAGGCCAAGATATTTTCGAGCATGGTTGATCGATATCATCATTACATATTCAATGTTTTTTAATACTATACTATTGGGCTGCCGTTTTCCACCCTTCTCCAGAATAAATGTGTACTTTATCAGAGATTAAAATAAAATAAGAGTACAGACACTCCACCATGCGGTTCTAGTAGTAGTACTACTCGTACTACTAAACCTTGCGCTTGGCTCTTCACCTCTTCGTGAAGCCGAACAATTATGGTACTCTACATGTTGGGTACTATAGTGTATGCCTCTAGCAATCTGACACCGAATGAACTGAGGCATGTCCACTGCCTGGGCGAGGGTAGGTTGCATTAGTCAAAAGGTGTAAGTGAGCTTCACCTTGTCCTGCAAACTTCTCGTTCTGCGAGTTGATGGGACACACCAAAAAGTAGTGCTAGTCCATACTCCCTCCTTTCCGGTTAAGATGGCTTAATCTTTTTTGCGGGTAAATGAGAGAGCTTTATTCATATATAAGCATTCATAGGACGATCAGCCAAGAGACTGGTCACTAGGAAGCGAGGTACCCCACAAAAAAAGAAGAAGGAAGCGAGGTGTTTCATCAAGCCAGCTCTCGGCCACATTCAAAGTGCAGCAAGCACGGTTCACACAAAGATGCGTCACAAGGTTTGCTGACCAGTTTACATGCTAAATAAAAAAAGAGGAAATATTACCGAGCGCTCCTACTTGTAACAGGATATGCACAATTAAGCGAGAATTGTGGCGAGTGTTCCATGCAATCAACTTCCATTATCACATGCGAGAACCCTCGAAGAGAACCAAATGTGTTGAAGATTGCTTTATCACATTTTTAAAATATAATAAGAGTGCAGGCACTCCTCCATCCGGTTCCTAGTAGTATAGTACATACCTCTATAGTAGTAGTAGTAGTACCATTAAACTTTGCGCTTGGTTGTTCGCCTCTTCGGGAAGTCAAACAATAATAGTACTAGTATAGTGTATGCTTTTGGCAATCTTACACCGAATTAACTATTGCACGTCCACCGCCTGAGTGAGACAAAGAGCTTGCATTAGTCAAAAGTTTCTCCTTGTCCTTCGAGCCACCACGCGCAAACTTCTCCCATCCTGCAAGCTTCTCCTTGTTCGGCAAGTTGACGGGACACAACAAAGTAATGCTAGTCCATACTGCCTCCTTTCCGGTTAATATGGCTTAATTTCAAACGAGATAAATACACTGTCTGTCATTGTATATTTGTAAAAATACGGTCAGTGGACTTCATAATATGCTCATTGCGCTTAATATATACATTTTCCGGTGTTTATACGGTCACTAGCTCACCCTGGCCGAGTATGTGTGTGCATGCACGTGTAGGTTGAGCACTTGAGCGTGACCGTGTGTGTTCCGTCGTGTGCTCGGACATGCATGCATTAGGCGTCGTGCACGTTTTTGTGTCCATGTGTACATGTGACTGTTGCATGCGTGCATGAGGATGTAGTCCCTTACATTCACATGTTCATAAGTCAATACTTTGTCAAAACGTTGCATGCAAGGTTTAATCATTTGTTGTTCACGCATGCATTCCCGATATTAATAAGTTGGTAAAGACAATTTTCTTCAAGAAAAAAAGCCCATGAATTGAGTGCAATGGGGACCAACAAGCCAGGACGGAGGGAGTACTAGTAGTGAACCGGAAGGAGGGAGTAGGTATTAGTAGTATAGTACTACGTAACAATGTGTAGTGACAAAATTCCTCTATGCGCATCCTGTCTACGTGTCATGCAAGAAAATAGATGTAAGTAGAAGTGAGACTCAGGAACGGTCATACACTTAGGGGGAGTATGTGTAGGGGCCACTAAGGATTAGTCAAATCACACCGTAAGTTAGTCGAAAGAAGCAACCATCATTTCACTCTTCAATGACATGTACACAATATAAAGTGATTGATATGGAGAGAAAAAGAAAACCACTATATATACACTAGCAGGAGGCTAAGCTACAAGCATGCTTGCTTGGGTTGCTCTCTTCACAAGCATATAGCGACGGTGGCCACACCACTGGTCACATATCCGGCCTGATCCCACCGCTTGGGGAAGGGAACAATGTTCTGTGTAGACACGGTCGACATCGGCGAGGGAGAAAACCCACAGCCGGTGCGTCCCAATCGGGGGTCCCCGTGGTATGGGCTGATGTCGCGTCCCAACCGCCCTTCTAGCTACAGCCTGACGTCCCAGGTAGTACATCTTCCTTTTGGAGTCGGCTTGCTCCACTGCTGCAGCTCCCCACGTAGCTCCATCTCCATGTCAATTTTTCTCTACTTCTACCGGCTTCTATTTGTGATGAGTTTATGTCTCATGAACTAGTGCCAATACTATTATTCCTATCACACTTCTTCGATATCTTTGCCATCAGGGATGCTCAGCTCAATTTTAGTGGAACTGCACAAAAGCATCGTATGATCCGAGGGTGCCAGCCATCTTTCCTACGATAGGTTCTACTTAGCCAGGAAATTAAATCCTGTTTAGGGTTTAGGGTTTAAGTCGTAGTTACCCCATTAGTAGTTTTTCTTTTGTACACGCTCTGACAACTTTTGTCTTTAGTTGTGAAGTACATATTGGCTATGATCTGTTAATCGTGAGATGCATCAGCATGCGTGTTAGTTTTCCTTTGTATTTGATGGAATGTTGTAACGGGGCAAACCTTGGAGTAGGAATCAAAATGGAGTGGAAAGTTTCCGTTTTTCCGGAGAAAAAATGGAAACGGAGAGAAACCAATGTTTCGTTTCGTTGGATCACGCCATCGAGCAAAACCACCGTTTAAGTCACGTCTGTCGCGTTCGTGTATCACCCTCCTCCACGGCTCGACCCCACATGTTCGCTCGGCATGCCACTCACCGTAAACCGAGTATACAATAACTTTCCCGCCTGCTTGTCGATGGATTGCGCCATGGAGTACTAGCACTGCTGGAAGAGATTGACGAGTTGGGGGAGGACAACTAGCTGTAGCACAGACTCCCAAGAACTTTTTACATGCATGTTTGTAACGCCCCGGATCCGATGCGCCAGGTGTCTGCCAGTTATTCGCCGCCGTTGCCATGTCATTAGCTTGCGTGTTGCATTTTGCCATGTCATCATCTGCATTTCATATCATGTCATCATGTGCATTTTATTTTGCATACGTGTTCGTCTCATGCATCCGAGCCTTTTCCCCATTGTCCGTTTTGCAATCCGGCGCTCCTATGCCCTCCGGCGTTCCCCTTTCGTCTCCTGTTGTGAGTGGGTGTTAAACTTTCTCGGAATGGACCGAGTCTTGCCAAGCGGCCTTGGTATAGCACCGGTAGACCGCCTGTCAAGTTTCGTGCCATTCGGAGGTCGTTTGGTACTCCAACGGTTAACCGGGTAACCGTAAAGCCCCTCTCTCTTTGCAGCCCAACACCCTTCCAAAGTGGCCCATAACCCATCTAAGTCACTTCCATGCTCTCCTTCGTCGGATCACGATCACGTGGCCGAAAACCGCTCCTCATTTGGACTCTCCTAGCTCCCTCTACCTATATATATGCCCCTCCCCTGAAATTCGCGGTCTAATCCTACCCTAACCCTAGCCTTTCCTCTTCCTCCCGCAGCCGGGCGCGTCCGCCCCGCGCCCGGACATGTCCAACCGCCGCCCCGTCCAATCCGCCGCCGACACCTGTCGCCGCCGACTCCCGCCACCGCGCGGCCCGCGG
>NC_041389.1:528595854-528653358 GCF_002162155.2 Triticum dicoccoides | reverse complement strand
CCTCCACGCCGGAGCTCGCCTCGCGCCGCCGCCATCTTCCACGCCGGAGCTCGCCCAGCGCCGCCCCGCCACGGCCAAGCCTCGCGTCCCTGCCGCCATTCTACGCCATTGCCGTCCTCGCCTCGTCCCTGCCCAGATCCGGCGAGGCGCCGCCGGATCCGTCGTCTCCGACCACCGCGCCAGCTCGCTGGAGCTCGCCAGAGCCCGTTCCGTCCGGATCCAACCCGCGGATGGATCAGATCCACCAGGCCCGCCAACCAAACGCCCGCGCCCGTCCCGTACCACTCCATCCCGGAACCCCTCCGTCCACTTTTCCCCGGGGTGAGATTTCACTAAGTCCCCGAGATTTGCTCATTATCATGCCCTGTTTGACCTGGTGTATCTCTGCATCCATAGCTCCGTTTTGTGTGTGTAATATGTCAAATTGTTCGTCTTGACGATTACGTCATTTCATTCCATTGCATCATATTCATTTGATCTCATCTTGATGCTTGAATCGTCGTTGTAAGAGTGCTTCATAATGTTTTCTGCTATCTGTTAACAGAACGAGCTCTTTTGTCATTTTTGCCATGATTGGTGTGTGCATCCTATGAGGTTGATGTCTACATGTGTTTTGAACTATGCCATGTCTTCTTTACAAAGGGGCTTACCATGTATTTTTGTGATCAATGTGGTGACTAGCACAAGCATGCAAACTAGGCATCGTGATGTTGCTGATTTTAGTCCCTGTTCTGCTGTTATTTTGATGCCATGTAAACTTGATGCTACAGAGAGATCCATGCATATTTTGAGATACTTCAGTAAGGGTGTTTTGAACATATGGTTATGATCTATCCATGCCTGCCCTTGGTTACAATTATGGAGTAGTCTAGCATGTCATTTTTGTGCTCTAATTTTGCTTCAACATGTTTCCTGGCAGATTGTTTACATGTTATTCAATTTTGCCAAGGTTGTTGTAGTTGATCCGTGCATGCTATGAACTTGTTCTTGCCTTGTTTTGTTTCATAAATATGTCTTCTTGATGATGCTATGCTTATCTTGTCATGCAATGACTTGTGGTGAGTGAATCAAGCTTGTTAAGTAGTGTACTTGCTGTTGCTGTTTTGCTAAGCTGAATCTGTTATTTCGTGATGCTATATGAACATGTTGCTACTAATCATTCTATGCATAATCTGGAGATGTTCACTAAATATCTTTTGTTATACATGTCATGCTCTATCCATCCATGTCTCTGTTTGCATTTATAGCTTGCTGTAGCTCGTTCATATCTTGCTCCAAATTTGCTTGATAATGTTGCTGTCAGCCTGTTAACATTAAGTTTAGTTGTTGCCATGTGTTTTGCTAGTGATACATGTACCCTATGGACTTTCTCTTGCCATTCTTAGCTTCTTAAATATGTCTTCTTACTGTTGGTTGCCTTGTCATGCCATGTTTTACTCTGTGGTGAGTGGTACAAGCTCATCAACATGCCTTCATAATTCTGTTCCTGCCATGTTTGAATCTGTAATATAACTTGCCATGTTTATGTGGGTGCCATCATATTTTCTGATCCTTTTTGGCTTATGGTTAGTAAAGGACTTTTGATCTATGCAATTAGTAGATTCATGCCATGCCTTTGTTTGCCATGATAAGGTCCTGTAACATGTTGTTTGATAGCTCTAAATATTGCAACCTGATGTTATTTTCTGCAATTCTGAAATTGTTATTACTTGCAATCTTACCATGTGTGTTTGAGCATGTTCTAGTGATTTCTGGAGATAGCTCAGTGTTCATGTTTTGTTATGCTTTACCTGTACATCATGCCCATGTCTTTTGTTTTCATGTTGAGATGCTGTAGCTTATTGTTTTGATGCTTGCAATATGCCTAGTTGCTGTTTTGGACAACTTGTCCTTTAAACTTGTAGTGTGTGTGTGTGTGTTGCACCGTTGCTCCGTTTTGAGTGTGCTCTATATGAAACTTGCTTAGAATTGCATGTAGTTTCATATTATCATGTTGCGTCCATGTTTTGAGGTGTTTTCTTGATGTGTGATTGCATTTTGCATCAATGCCATGTTTAACTTGTTTTGCTCATATCTTCTAGGCCGTAGCTCCGAACTAAATGAACTTTATATGTAACTTGACTAGAATCTCGTGTAGATCATCTTGGTGTATCTTAACTTGATGTTTAACAACTTGAACATAAGGTTTATTCAGATCTGGACCAATTTCGAAACTTGCATACGAGGACTTACCGGAATTGTTATATGTTGTTCCCGGCCTCATTTAAACTTGTCTTGATGTGTTGCTCTTGTTTGCATCATTTCTTCCCATGAGTAGCTTTATGTAGCCTTGTCATGCATCATGCTTGTTGTGAATCATGCCTTGTTCATGTGTGGTGTGTTTACTATGTTGTGTGCTTCTTTTTAATAGTTCCTGTTTCGTTGCGATCGTGAGGATTCGTTCGTCTACGCTTGGTACTTCTTCGTGGCTTCATCTTCTTCGTGGCTTCATCTTCTTCATGGACTCATTCTTCTTCCTTGTGGGATTTCAGGAAAGATGACCGCTACCCTGGATCTCACTACTATCATTGCTATGCTAGTTGCTTCGTTCTATCGCTTTGCTGCGCTGCCTATCTTTTGCTCGTCAAGCCTCCCATATTGCCATGAACCTCTAACCTTTGACACCTTTCCTACGCAAACCGTTGTTTGGCTATGTTACCGCTTTGCTCAGCCCTCTTATAGCATTGCTAGTTGCAGGTGAAGTTGAAGATTGCTCCATGGTGGACAGGATTTTGGTTGGGATATCACAATATCTCTTATATTATTAATGCATCTATATACTTGGTAAAGGGTGGAAGACTCAGCCTTTTGCCTAGTGTTTTGTTCCACTCTTGCCGCCCTAGTTTCTGTCATACCGGTGTTATGTTCCCGGATTTTGCGTTCCTTACGCGGTCAGGTGATTTATGGGACCCCCTCGACAGTTCGCTTTGAATAAAACTCCTCCAGCAAGGCCCAACATTGCTTTTACCATTTGCCTCACCTAGCCCTTTTTCCCTTGGGAGTCGCGCTCTCGAGGGTCATCTTTATTTTACCCCCCCCGGGCCAGTGCTTGTCTAAGTGTTGGTCCAAACCGAGCGATGTCCGGTGCCCCCTGGGCAACCAGGGTCTATGCCAACCCGTCGTCTTGCTCATCCGGTGTGCCCTGAGAACGAGATATGTGCAGCTCCTATCGGGATTTGTCGGCACAGCGGGAGGTTTTGCTGTTCTTGTTTTACCATTGTCGAAATGTCTTGTAAATCGGGATTCCGAGTCTGATCGGGTCTTCCTGGGAGAAGGTATATCCTTCGTTGATCGCGAGAGCTTATCATGGGCTAAGTTGGGACACCCCTGCAGGGTATAATCTTTCGAAAGTCGTGCCTGCGGTTATAGGAAGATGGGATTTTGTTAATGTCCGGTTGTAGATAACTTGACACCAGATCCGAATTAAAACGCATCAACCGCGTGTGTAGCCATGATGGTCTCTTTTCGGCGGAGTTCGGGAAGTGAACACGGTTTTTGGGTTATGCTTGACGTAAGTAGGAGTTCAGGATCACTTCTTGATCATTGCTAGCTTCACGACCGTTCCGTTTGCTCTCTTCTCGCTCTTATTTGCGTATGTTAGCCACGATATATGCTTAGTCGCTGCTGCAACCTCACCACTTTACCCCTTCCTTTCCCTTTAAGATTTGCTAGTCTTGATAACCATGGTAATGGGATTGCTGAGTCCTCGTGGCTCACAGATTACTACAACAAAAGTTGCAGGTACAGGTTTTGCGATGATCATGACGCGAGAGTGATGCTTGCTTGCGTTGAGTTCTTCTTCTGCTTCTTCGATCAGGGGATAGCTTCCAGGTCGGCAGCCTGGGCTAGCAGGGTGGATGTCGTTTGAGTTTCTGTTTATGTTTCATCCGTAGTCGGATGGTGCTCTTATGTATTGTGATGTTGTATTCGTGTGGCATTGTATTCCTCTTGTATGTATCCCCATCTATTATGTAATGTTGATGTAATGATATCCACCTTGCAAAAGCGTTTCAATATGCGGGTCTATCCTTGGTGGGACCTTCGAGTTCCTTTTGGATAGGGTCACATATTGGGCGTGACAATGTTGTGGCCGGCTATTGCGACCTTTGAACGCGGAGCAGTCACGTGCACCGGGAAGCGGTGCGGGCGACACTCTCTCAGCTTGCGCGCCACTTCAATGCCGGCACCAGTGAGAGGTTGCATCCGCTCTGGCCGGGCATGAATGCGGCACTGACTGTTTTGGGCGGGAAGCACATGCGGGTGATGAAGAGGGTTCGGGTTGGTCAGGAGCAGGCGTGGCAGCGGTCCGAACGCCCGCAAACAAGAGACGTTGTACGTTAATATTGCTGCCTATATAATTAACAATGTAAATAATGTGCCAGTTGGACACATATGATTGGAGATGGAGATGGAGATGGAGTTTTACGTAAACACGGATATCCATGTCTATGTCTATGTCTGTGTGCGCGACGACTCTCGCGACCTGGAAGCGGGGGCGTGTTTTTGATCGAATTTTCTTTCTTGGTACATTAAAAAATTGTCCGCTAGTTTTCGTTTCTTTTTTTGGGAACGCGTGTATCTATTATATTATTAAGACAATAGAAAAGGAACGGTGAAGATTTAATAGTGTAAAACATAGAAATTTTAATGGTGGAGATTTGCGAGTCTACAGGCCGGCGCACATACCTCACGTAGGCCCAAGAGAGTTTGCATCAGTCAGGTTATGAGCCATGTACAAATTACATCACGTACAATTTGATTCCAATTTGACCATGTGCTAGACCATGCCATGTACACATTATATAATAGGAAACGTACGGGCTGGTCTTTCCAAGAAAAGAACATACGCTCATAAATCAGTAAACCTACAAGAAAATATAAAGGAAAGTCTAGTTCTATTTAAAACCATTGCTATGGAGAGATTTTTTTACTCCATTTTAGCCTCTTGTTTGATAGGGTTTCTCGCATCTCGCTCTCTCACCCTCTCCATATCAAAACAAGATGACAGTGTCCACTCTATCTCTCCCGTCCGTGCGGGAGGTGAGGAGGTGCAGCGTTGACGTTGTCACCATCGGCGATGGAGGAAGATGATGTGCCCATCCTCTCGGAGCCGGCGCTGGGCGGACGAAGGTCCTCCGCGCCCTTGTTCGCTGCCATCGTGTGGGCAGATCCCGCCCGCCCGCCTACCTGAGGTATAACTTCTTGTACTGGTCCAGCTCCCAGGTCGCTGCATGCGGGTTTTCTTCTATGCGACTACTGCCCAGCTCCCCTTGTATAGTAGCTAGGGTTCGTCGTCTGGTCCAACATCACCTACTATTATAGAGGAAATGACACTCGAAAAGTTGTCCTGATTTATGCCTCAGTGGAGGTATACATGTGGTTTCGACAAAAAGTACATGGTGGTTGTGTGGTCATTGTCCATATGCTTCTATTGCTGCTGCTAATCTAATACTATCACTGGTTAAATGAAGAAATGCTTTTTTCTTGGGTATCCTAGTTTAGTTTCCATCAAGATAATCATGATGCTTCTATTTGTTGGTGTACCTTTCACTAATTCTTATTGACAATTGGGATGTCGTTGTTAATCCTGTACCACTGCCAAAACAAAGTAACATCATTATATCCCTTTTTTATATTTTTGCAAATAGCGACGCGTATCTCCATACCCGGGCATGTCTCCCTCAATTTTAGTGGAACCGCACAAAATTGGAAGGCCATTGTTGTTCCACCTTACTGTCCCCTGCCACGTGGTTCTTCCTTCCTCAAGCTTGATGAATGAGAAGAAACAGACCAGAATGAGGATTTGTTGAATTTCATAGGTGCCTCACCCAAACTTGATGCCAAATGGATGATGCATCACCATGATGACCCATCGATGCTCATGGTTGTGCCTCATGGTTGCGTCGGCTGGTGAAGCTGATCGATTTTACACGAAAAACAAGCTGTCTTCCATCAGTGCTCTTTGCTTGTTACCCACAAAGATGATATCCTTCATCAGTTCACCTTGGTTGCGTTGGAGACGCAGTCCTCTTTCACGTTGGTACAATTTTATCACACAATTGGCTATGAACCAAATGTTTCCTCAAATAAGGATCGACGTTGGTACTAAGAGCATACATTTTGTATTGATTTCTAAGCCTTCTCACAACTTTGTCTTCAGCTCCCCTGTAATTTTATTTGTCTAGCTATTAACTTTGATTAAAAAATGGTGTGGACTAAAAACCCAGATGGACGTAGTAGCCCTCCATTTTTATTTACTTCGCATATTAGGTTTGACTGAAGTCAAACTTTGTAAAGTTTGACCAAGTTTAGGACGAACATAACAAACCATAATTATTGAGAAAGGGCAAACTGTACATACTCTCAAACCTTTCCGATAATTGAAATTAAAATTCTTTATTTGTACCGCACGTGAAGGACAAGAACTGTACCACATGTGAAGGAGGGTAGTGTACCGCACGTGAAGGACATGAAGTGCGACCAGGACGCGTGGATCGTTAGTTCATCGAAGTAGTAGTTTTCTTCACTGGTATGTTAAAATAAAGAGTTTTGTTTCCTACTTACACAATATAAAACGATTGTTATGGAGAGAATAAGAAAACCACTCCACTATATATTAGTAGTATACATGAGTACTATATTGACGCAACTTTATTGACTTAGTGCACCTGCCTTTGGGTTTATGACAGGTGGGCCCAAAATGTGGCTGGCCCACCCGTCATACAGCCAAAAGCAGGTGCAATTAAGGCACCTTAGCTCAGTCCGTACTATGGTATATATGTAGTACTATATAAGCTGGAGCCTCAGTGCTTGTTCTCTAGGGTTTGCACTCTCCACACTCTTGCCGCACTACATATATATATATATACACGCTGGAGGCTCAGCGTTCCTTTGCTAGGGTTTGCTATATTCACAGTCGCTCACCCTCTTTACTAGATCTAAACAAGACTGCGTTGGCCTCTTGTCTCTCTCTCTCCCCCCTCACAGCTGGTGAAGGAGGCGTCCGGATCCAGTCGCACCGGGAAGGGGAGGAGGTGCAGCGTTCGCTCTATCACCTTAGGTGAGGAAGGCAATCCACTGCCGGTTGTGTTATTCTATTTCACCCAGCACCTGTGCGGGAGGGCCACCGACCCCTTCTTCCTTGCTGTCGTACATAGTGTGGGCAGATCCAGCCTCCTGCCGCATGCCTTGCCACATCCCAACGACCCTAAGGTATAAGTTTCTTTGAAACCGTCATTGCTCTAGCTGCATGCAGATCTTTTTTGATTCTGTAGTCGAATCTAGGTCTTGGTTCAAAGAGGAAAGAAGGGTGCGGTGGGGTGGAGCATGAATCTAGGACGTGGTTCAATGAGGAAAGGAGGGAAGGAAAGTAGTATAGACTGGCTATCCAGCCGCTTTGTTGGTCGAAAAGGGAAAAATGGGGTTACCCAGTACACACATCTGTAAGGAACCAATCTCTTTGTTGAAAAGGGAAATAAACTAGGGGGTCGGGTAGTTTGTGCAGGACTAGATTTGCAGCCGTCACATAGGAAAAAGGTTCAAAGAGAACAAATATGGGACCAATGCAGATATGCTGCTTGGCTACATACTCTGCATCACCCATTTATATGTGTGGACGCACATGGTGCTGGCATGTCCCATGTCCCATGTCCCATGTCCCATACAACTATTTTGCTATTGTTAATCTAAGAATGCCACTGGAAAATTGAAGCAATGCCACTCTCAGATTTAACTACTGAATCTTAGTTCAAAACTGCAACACTTGTTAGGGATTGGTGCAATTATCATTTTTGTGGATGCATGTTTCATCCTCCTTTATTTGCTAGTAATTGATTCCTTTTTTGCCTCTATTAAAACAAGGATATCTATTCAACTTGTTGCAATTGCGACATTTTGCTTCGCTACGCAAAACACTTATATTTTAAGAGTGTTTTGTGCAGTTCAACTTGAATGGCACATCGGCAACTTTGCTTAATTTTGGTGGAACTGCACAAAAGGAGATCGGATTTCCATATATGTGTTGAGATTTCGTTCAAATCCTCCTCCCGAGTTGTTTCAAATCTTGGTCAAGAAAGGCCAGTATCGACTTTCATCCACATGATGGTGCAGTGTGCTTTGAGATGTTGTGCTACTTGTATTGGTACTGTTTTGGCTAAATGTTGACTTGAAGCTATTGAACTGCTGTCTTTTATCATTAAGTGAGCAAAAATTGTTCCAACCCAGACATGATGCTTGTTTCTTTGTTACAACAAAACTCTGCATCACCCCCTTTATAAGTAGATGGAAGCACATGCTATTGTTGCACCCACTCTCCCCTGGAACTGTTTATGCTTTTTGTTAATCTAATGTCGTTGGTAAAATTAAGTAATGCGAGTCTCATAATTAATTAACTACCGAATCTTAGTTCAAAACTGCAACACTTGTTAGGGATTGGCGGGATTACCATTTTTTGTGGCCGCATGTTTCATCCTCATTTATTGGCCAGTAATTGATTCCTTTTTGCCTCTGTTAAAATAGGGATATCTATTCAACTTGTTGCTATTGCGACATTTTGCTTCGCTACATGAAACTCTTATGTTTTAAGAGTGTTTGTGCAGTTCATCTTGAATGTCACACCGGCGACTTTGCTTAATTTTGGTGGAACTGCACAAAAGGAGATCGGATTTTCATATATGTGTTGGGATATGTTTCCTGTCCTCCTCGCGAGCTGTTTCAAATCTTGGTCAAGAAAGATCAATACCGACTTTCATCCACATGATGCTGCAGTGTGCTTTGAGATGTTGTGCTACTTGTATTGGTACTGTTTTGGATAAATGTTGAATTGAAGCTATTGAACTGTTGTCTTTTACCATTAAGTGAGAAAAAATTGTTCCAACCTAGACATGATGCTTGTTTCCTTGTTACAACAAAACTCTGCATCACCCCCTTTATAAGTAGATGGAAACACATGCTGTTGTTGCACCCACTCTCCCCTGGAACTGTTTATGCTTTTTGTTAATCTAATGCCTCTGGTAAAATTAAGCAATGCCACTCTCAGAATTAATTAACTACTGAATCTTAGTTCAAAACTGCAACACTTGTTAGGGATTGGCAGCATTACCATTTCTGTTAGGGATCGGCCGGAGTACATGTTTAAGAAATGTACTACTCAGATAATGTATCTGTTATTATATATCAGTTACAGTGTTTTACAAATGGTACTATCCCGCTTTGTAGTTCTTTCTTTATGTTTAACCAAGGTATTGTTAAGATAATGTCTCTATTAAAATGAATTAGTCGCATTGTTTTAGGAATGGTACTTTTCTGCTTTGTTGTTCCTTATACATGTTGAAACAAGGCATTGTTAAGATAATGTCTCAGTTAATATGAATGAATCACATTGATGGTGAATTGCTACTCTCCTGCTTTGTTTCCCATTAAGATAAGGTAGACTAATAGATGTTTTTCTTCTGGGAGTACAAGTCATCAACAATTATTTCTCAATAATTTTTTACCTTATACCTATTGTTGCTTACAGGGATATCAGAATTAAAGCTCAGTTTTATTCAGAATTTGATTTTAGTTGAACTGCACAAAAGGAGCCAATGTGTCACAAACTGCTGCATTACTGGGTCCAGTTGGTCTTACCACTTTGTAGAAAGAAGCAGTCACTGTTTGCGCTACATTAAAGAAGGAATGACCGAGAAGCTTTACAATGTATTAGTGGACGCTGGTGACATGACTAGTCTGCAGAGAGCATAGGCAACTCTACAACACGTGGAGTGCACTGGGCAAAAAGTACCCAAACAAGTACAAGAAGCCATGACAGGACTCCAAGTCTGTTAATGTCATTCTAAGCAACAATGATGTGGCATCTGGGTATGGTAATCTGTTTATCGTACTTTCAGTTTGCTAGTCCACCGATTGGTGGGTTGACACTGGGGCCAATATTCATGTGTGTGCTGATGTGTCTTTGTTTTCTTGTAGCATATAAATACGAAATCCATAGGGATGCTTAGCTTGATTTTAGTGGAACTGCACAAAATGTTCAGATGGTTCGTGTCCTCCATAATACTTAATCATGCACACAATACTTCGAATGGTTCTCTAATCATTCGTCATCACATTGAGCAACCGGACTATCAAATGACAAACTGATGACAAACTCTGCCCGTTCCACAATCATAGGCATTACATATTTTGAATGGGAAAAGCTTGTCAAAGTTTAATCATTGATGTTAGCAAGAAGACATTAGTTTAATATATTGGAATCGGAAAACCTTGTCAAATTTTGCTCATTGACGTTAGCCAGAAGACATGCGTTTGATATTTTTGAGTGGGACGCCCTTAGAGCAGCGTCGATCGTTTTTTCCTATTCCTGTGTTCAGTTTAGAAGTAAATATTTACTCTGCTGAGATGCATAGTCACATGAATGTTGACTTATGTAAGGTATTTTAAGAGTTTGTTCTGAATGTTGTCTATGTAATGCCAGGCCTTGTGAGTTTGATTGCAAAGTTGAGCTTGGAATGTTGTGGCATGTGGCATAACGAGCTATTCACCGTGCCTCCTGAGAATAATGCTTCATATTTTTTTGCATGTTGATCTAATGCCAGTGATTTGCATGTTAAGAAGATCATCCTCTTCTATTGTTTCTATGCTTAAGAAGTTCATCGTCTTATGTTTCATTCATAGCCTATACGAAACTCAGGTAGGTTAGAGGTGAAACCATATGATCTTCCGACCAATTCATCATCTTAGGCCATGATTGGATCGTTGTTTTCCAACCAAAACCGCTTGTAAAACTGACACATGTAAATAACAGCAGATGGTCTCGGGCGAACCGCTTGGTTGGTCAATTTCGACTAGTAAAATATACACCGGTCTCTGAAATTACACACGTAACCCACCGGGTTTACTTACATACCTCGGGCCCTTGATTTCATTACGCCTGTATTTTAAGCGTTGTTTCCGATGATGAGTAAATTACACTTGTATCTTAACACAGGTGTGAAATAAACCAGAGCTCCCAAGCGCGGCCTTACCGTTTCATGCTGTCTCATTCTCTCGAAGGTGCTCATAGGTGTCCGATGATCCTGGCTTCCTGAATGAGCAGCGGGTATCAGACCATCCGTAGGGCCCGCGAGGCCCTCTCCGTCATCCTTCGAGTTGTTGCGCTCGCCGTGGCGCCGAGTATTGTCAGCATGGTCAACGAACATGAGGATTCAGGAGATGACTTTATTTTGACTAGATGACAGTAGGGACCCACTAGGGCCATAGCCGTACATACGCAAGTGCGTCCTTATTATGTACAACTATATTTTTTGCTTCCCCCTAGTTTCCTGGCATCACGGTCCCACACCATTGTCAACCTATGTAGTCAATAAATGAGAGAATTGCTCAAGGAGCGACCGACAGCTGGGACCAAGCAGCTCGAGCAGTATTTGTGTTTTTGAGGTGTGAGCACTGCAGAGTTTTTCTTGAGTGATGTTTTCATTGTTGTTCATAGGAGGGCAGGGTATTAACTGGGCGGGCTGTGGACCGTCTAGCCCAGGCCAGATATCCAGCCCATATTTTAATTTTTTCAAGTTGAAAATGGCTAGCCCGGCTATACTATTTTTGAGGAATACCAGGCAAGGTCAACTTGTTATTCTCCGCCCCGCTGGACTGCAAATCTTTCCTAGGAGGGATGTATTAGGCTCAACAGGATGTCGTGCTTATTTTTCAATCTAAGATATTCTAGTTTCAGCCTCCCAAAAAATGATTCCTCCCCCTGACATTTGGGGCACACCATTTCGGAGGCTGACCTGTGGTCCTACTAAGTTGACGCGTACCAAGGGCTTTGTCAACTTAGTCAATATAAACGATTCTAGTTGTAGTGACCGTATGATGTCCATCCAACGACCGTCGTGCTTCTTTAACCTCTGGTCTTCTTGCTCCAGCCGCCCAAAGTAGCGCCGGTCGTGCCGCCTGCTCCTGCCTCCCGTGGCCGGATGTGCTGCCGTGGAGGCCTCACCTCCCCCTACTACTCCCATCGCTGGCCAGGTCATGCCTCCACTCACCCACACCCCCTGTTACTCTGCGGCGACGGCAGCCTCACACCAAAGTCGAACCAGTGAACCCTCATACTCCTCTTCGTGTGGGCATCCACTGCCGCGTCTTCGCCGACTCCGTGTTGTCCCCTTCATGGGCCTCACCATCATCCACCTCCCTGGTGCTCCCGGCGCGGCATGGTCAACATGGTCAAGGAACGACTTCCATTGGACGTGGACTGTACGTGGAGAGGCTGACGACTGGGGCCACGACCGCACACAAGGAAATGCCTCCCTATTACGCGCAAAATAATGATTCCTCCACCTGACATCTAGGACCCACCAGAAGGGCCTCTGTATTTTGCGAAAAAACGTTCCCCCCGCTGACAGGTCGGACCCACCAGCTATATCTTCACACGCAAGGAAGTGCCTCCTTATTACGCACAAAAAAAAGAATACTCCCCCTATTAGCTGGGACCCAGCATAGTGGGAGGCTGACTTGTGGGCCTACTAAGTTGACGGGGACGGAGGGCTTTGTCAACTTAGTCAATATGAACGATTCTAGCTCCAGTGATCGTACGATGTCCATCCAACGGCCCTTTGCTTCTTCAACTTCTGGTCTTCTTGCTCCAGCCGCCCAAAGCAGCGCCGGTCGTGCCGCCTGCTCCTGCCTCTCGTGGACGGCTATGCTGCGGCGGAGGCCTCACCGCCCCTACTACGCCCACCACTGGCCAGGCCATCCCTCCACTCACCCACACCCACTATTATTCTGCGGCGACGGCAGCCTCACAACAAAGCCGAACCGGTGAATCCTCGTACTCCTCTTTGCATGGGCATCCACTGCCGCGTCATCCCCGACTCCGTGTCGTCCCCTTCCTAGGCCTCGTTGTCGTCCACCGCCCTGGTGCTCTTGGTGCGACGTGGTCAACATGGTCAAGGAACGACTTCCATTGGACGTGGACTGTACATGGAGAGGCTGACAGCTGGGTCCACGGCCACAGCAAGGAAGTGACTCCTTATTACGTGAAAAATAATGATTCCTCGACCTGACAGTAGGGACCCACCGGACGGGCCACCATATTTCATGAAAAAACGATTCGCCCCTGACTGCTAGGACCCACCAGCTACATCTTCGCACGCAAGGAAGTGCCTGACAGTCGGGACCCACCCGATCGAAGCATACGTAGCGTTGTCATTCTGGTCACGAACATGCACGTACATACTGGTCGATGTAGAGGCACGCATGTGTCGTAGTAGAGGCGCGCACATGTCGTAGTAGAGGCGCGCATGAAGCATGTACACGTACGTACAACGTCCAGGGTGAAAGAAAGTAAATACGTCCACGTACGTACATACGGGCGGGGTCTCGAACGCCTACTCGCGCATACGTACGGACAAGGCTCCTGTACATGGCTGGGTCAGAACGGAAAAACTACGTCGTCGTCGTGTTCATGGGGAGGCAACGGAATGCATCGTGTTCATCGGGAGGCAACGGAACACGTGGGAGCCAACCGGCTTGGACGGAACAACCAATGGAAATGAGGCCTGGCGTACCGTAGAACGGAGGAAACGGCCTTGTGTTCGACCAGCCACGGCCGAAACGGGATCCTGTTCATCGAGAGGGGTTTGGCATACCGCAAAACAGAGGAAACGACTTCTGTTGGACCTCCTACGGTCGAAACGGGGTCCTGTTGATCGGGAGGGGTGTGGTGTACCGCAAAACAGAGGAAACATACTTGTGTTGGAGCGCTACAGTCGAAACGTGGTCTTGTTCATCGGGAGGGGTGTGGCGTGCCACAAAACGAGACTCCACGAGATACTATTCATCTACACCGTCAACCTCATCCAGCCTCCACGGGCTACTGTTAATCCACCATCGACCTCCTCCAGCCTCCACCTGCGACTATTCATCCATGGGATCCTGGTCATCCAGCCTCCACCACGCGCTCCTCCACCGGCTACTGTTCAACCAGCCATCTCCATGGGGTCATGTTCAACCACCCCTCCACGGGCTACTGTTCATCCAGCCCTCCACCGGCTACTGTTCAACCTTCCCTCCACGGGGTCCTGTTCATCCAGCCCTCCACGGGGTCATGTTCATCCATGCCCAACCGGCTCGATCGACCGGGGTCCTATTCATCCAGCGGCAACACCACGGGGTCCTGTTCATCCAACCCCCACCAGGAACTATTCACCTAAACCCCCCAACAACATTCACTATTCATCCAGAGGTAGAATAGATCGGCTTCAGTTAGCAACAGTAGCAAAGGAATCACTCGGGTTCAGTTAACAGCAAGGGATCGATCGCTCGGGTTCAGTAACGTAGCTAGTGCAATCGCTCGGGTTCAGTTAGAGCCTAATGCCTCGCTCGGGTTCAGTTAGATCCCAACGCCTCACACACACATGCGTACGTGTACGAGAGAAACGTGCATCACTCGGCCCCCGACCACCCACCGTAACCGGGAACTCCCCGATTTTTTTCCCATCATGGACGGCCCAAAGAATGTCATGCAGCTGCTTCTCCGGCCCGCCCAGAATGAAAAGCCCATTTTCTGTCATGATTTTTTGTCATAGAAGTAGGAGCCCACCACATCTATGATGATATCGAGTTTTGTCATAATTATCGTCATAGAAGTGTCATAAGCATGACAGAAAAAAATTCGTTCGGCCCAAAATGTCACGGATGTGTCTTTTTTTGTAGTGCCAGTCCCGAAATGAAAAATGAATTTACTTTATGTTGTCAAAAAATAAATTCCTTGGGAAGTGTTGTATGTACGCACCCATGGATACGGCTAGCCGTGGAATGTGAAAGTACGGTGGAAAAAGGAATAAACTTTATTTTCTGTTTGGGAACCGCCTATGATATATCTAGCATGGAAAGTATTGGGAACTACTCGATCGTTTTCGATGACAAGAAAAGCATGCCACCCAAAATATTTTATCTCTCTTTTCTGCTTTGAGCTCTGGCACCTCTACAAATCCCTACTTCCCTCTGCAAAGGGCCTTTCTATTTAATTTATGCAATTTTAATTTTTATTTGAGTCTTCGTCTTTTGTTATAAAGCACCAACTAAGGGGCACTATGATCGTACTTGAGCATTGGGTGTAGCTAATATGCGAGCGTGTTTCATGAATGGATCAATAATTGAGAATAATGGGCCAGGGATAACTTTCTTTAGTGTTGATATTTTGAAAGACATAGTTGCTTGCTGATATGCTTGAGTATTGAAATCTTCATGCCAAAACTAGACTACTTTGAACCATATAGAAGTGCATATGTCCATGCTACAAGGGAAAAGAATATGTGAAGAACATGTTAGGTAGCATTGCACATCAAAAATTCCGTTCTTATCATTTACCTACTCGAGGACGAGCATGAATTAAGCTTGGGGATGCTGATACATCTCAAACGTATCTATAATTTTTCATTGTTCCATGATGTTATATTATCATTCTTGGATACTTTACAATCATTTTATAGCAACTTTATATCATTTTTTGAGACTAACCTATTGACATAGTGCCCAATGCCAATTGCTATTTTTTGCTTGTTTTTTTTACTTCACAGAAAATCAATACCAATCAGAGTCCAAACACATCGAATTTTTTTGGAGATTTTTTCTGGACCATAAGACACTTATTGAGACAAAGAAGTATCAGAGGGGGGCTCCAAGGGGAGCACAACCTACTAGGGCGCGCTTGGGGGCTCAGACGCCCAACTGGGTTGTGCCCACCTCGGCCGCCTCCTGCGCCGCCTCTTTGCCCTATAAATACCCCGAAAATCCAAAAACCCTAGGGGAGTCGACGAAACACAATTCCAGCCGCCGCAAGTTCCAGAACCACCAGATCCAATCTAGATACCATCACGGAGGGGTTCATCATCCTCATTGGTGCCTTTCCGATGATGCGTGAGTAGTTCATTATGGACCTATGGGTCCGTAGTTAGTAGCTAGATCGCTTCCTCTCTCTCTCTCTCTCTCTCTCTTGATTCTCAATACAATGGTCTCTTGGAGATCTATTTGATGTAACTCTTTTGGTAGTGTATTCGTTGGGATCCGATGAACTTTGAGTTTATGACTAGATCTATTTTATCCATGTAAGTTATTTGAGTCTTCTTTTGATCTCTTATATGCATGATTACTTATAGCCTTGTATTTCTTCTTCGAATCTTTGGTTAGTTAGGCCGACTAGATCGATTTTTTCTTCCCATGCGAAGAGGTGCTTTGTGGTGGGCTCGATCTTACGGTGCTCAATCCCAGTGATAGAATGGGACATGACACGTATGTATCGTTGCTATTAAGGACAAGATGGGGTCTATTACTACATAAATAGATCTTGTCTACATCATGTCATCGTTCTTATTGCATTACTCTGTTTCTCCATGAGCTTAATACAATAGATGCATGCTGGATAGCTGTTGATGTGTGGAGTAATAGTAGATGCAGGCAGGAGTTAGTCTACTAATCTTGGACATGATGCCTATATAATGATCATTGCCTGGATATCGTCATAATTATTTGAAGTTCTATCAACTGCCCAACAGTAATTTGTTTACCCACCGTATGCTATTTTCTCGAGAGAAGCCACTAGTGAAATCTACGGCCCTCGGGTCTATTTTATCATCATATATTTTTAGATCTATATTGCTATTTGCCTTTTTTATTTATTTGCCACTTTCATTTTCAGATCTATGTTATCGAAAACCCCAAAATACCCCGCTGAGGTTTATTTGCTGTTGTTTGCATCTATCAATCTACCACAATTTTATCCCGTCAACTTGACAATTTCTGGCACCGTTACCCGAAAGGGATTGATAACCCCTTTTACATGTGGGGTTGCAAGTATTTGTTCTTTGTGTGCAGGTACCGTTTACATAGTGTTGCTTTGTTCTCCTACTAGTTCGATAACCTTGGTCTTATCACTGAGGGAAATACCTACCGTAGCTGTGCTGCATCATCCCTTCCTCTTTGGGGAAATACCGACGTAGTTCAAGCGACATCACTCGGCTCCGCTCAAATTGGAGCTACCCAAGCTCCCCCTCCATCCTAACCTTACTAGAGGACCAGCCGGAGCCCGACAAAGTTCCCCGTACCCCTAGCCCCTCACCTATGCCACCATAGCTGCTAGGCCATCACCTCAGTCACTAGTGTCTACTGTGGGAGTTGGAGCCCCGCTCCGTCTGCTGCTTCCTGGTGCGAATGGGCCCTCCAGGCGGGAGCGGCCTATCGCCCTGGTCACTACAATGGCCGGTGGCGCCAGGACGGGCGCCCGCATGCGCTCAGCCAAGCCCTCTGCCGCTGCTCATCGCGAGGAAGAAGAAGGGAGCCAGGAGGAGAGAGAGAGAGCATGGTGGGACCTGCCTGTCATTGACCCAGGGGCCGGGCCCGTGGGTTAAGTGGAAGCGCATTCGCTGAAATACGTCTTTCCTTCGGGAAAGCGTATTCTGGTACTACTTCGGCTAGGAGTGCGCTCTTAGTATGCATGAAGCGTATTTCTGAAGTGCGTTTTCTGTTTAACCCCGCCGGCCGAAACTGTTAGTTTGTGAATGTTCGCCCGTTAGCAGCAGAAAAGAATATTTTTTATTTGTTTTCTGCCTAAAAAACGAACAACCATATCTCCGCGACCGTAACTCCGATTCAGGTGATTTAAAAGCCCACGTTCTCTATTCATTGAGCCCATTCCGTTGGTATCATTTTCACTATGTTCTAACATTCTGAAAATGACCTTTTTCCCTTGCCCTTTCGAGAGAGAAATGTTTTTGGCAAATTTTTCCGCGAGTTCATCACACCTCCTCCCGAAGGATCCTTCATCCCTAGGCAAGCCACATCATCCACTTGCATGATGTCCTTGCAATAGTCATGGTTTTCACTTGAATATTTGAATAACTGTTTGTGCATTTAATTATTTTGTAAATGTTATATGCTTGTGAATCCATGCCCATTATTTTGTCATGATCATTTGGATCTAGTAAGTTAAATGATTAATTGCTAATGTTATCATTGTCATCTTAAATTCTTGTAATTATTTTCGAGGCTAGTGGTCATGATATGCTCATATGAACTGTTATGGTTTGCTATCAAAATACTTGCGACAATCATGATCATCTCTATGCCATGCTCATTTGCATCTCGTGGAATAAATGCTTTATTGTTGTTGATGCTACGATCCATATGTTAAATGATTATGTTGTCTAGCCATGCTCATGTTGACATCATGCTCATATGCATTGTCATTTCAACATGCTATTTTGTTACGGCTCAGCTAATCACCATTCATGTTTAACCGGACATTAATCAAACTTGAACAACTCTGTTGGCTAAGTCATATTGCCATCGAATCGAGTTGACCAGTGCAACCACACTTGCCTTATGGGGGGGCCGAATTCAGTCTATTGACATGCCTCTCGCTGGTGCCTCCAACTAGGGAAGATTATGTGCACGCGCTACCCTAGCCCGGTAGGCGGCAATAACCTTGTGTGCCCGAGTTGTGTTGTACCTGGGTGTTCCCATTTGGGATGGTTTTCTTTTGTTTTGCCATGACGGTGGCCAGTCACGAAGGTGGAAGATGTCACACGATGACATCGGGGCCACCCATGACATAGCTCAAAGGGGAGTTTGTCTGAGTGGCCGGGAGAGTGTCATGCCATAGATTATTTTTGTCAGAATGTCGTTGGTCAAACCAAATGGGAGCATGAGGCCATGAATTCCATGTGTGGGTATAGTGTACTAACCACTGCAGAATGTATAGTCTATCAATAGCCATGCCATTGGTTATGGGCCCAATTCGTAGTAGGTCACACTATGGGTCAACAGTAATAATATCTGACTAATAAACAACCCCGGTTCGATTAGAAAAGAAGTTAGTGGATCTTTATATTATGTGGTCATGTGCTGATCAGATGGTATTGTTGATATCGAAGTTGGTTGTTTGGTATGGGGTCATGCGATGATCACGGGTACAAATCGACCTCCTTGTGGTCAAGTGATGATCACTATGGTATTGCTAATACCATGCTTGGTTGATCATGAGCTGATCGTGTGATGTTCCTAAGGGTAAGTTGATATCTATGGTGGTTACGAGGTAACCGAGCAAAGTAGGTTGATCCACAAGACCTTAAACATCGACTTCCTTGCATGCTAGTTCTAGTATCATCATGCTCAAATCTTGAGTAACATGTTCATGCCATGCTCATCTTATGTTGTTCTAGTAGTTGATACATCTCCGTCATATCTATAATTCTTGATTGTTACATGCCAATATTCTACACCTTTCATATACTTTTAGCAACATTTTATATTATTTTTGGGACTATCATATAGATCTAGTGCCCAATGCCAGTTCCTATTTCTTGGATATTTTTTGTTTGGTAGAATATCCATATCAAATGAAGTCCAAACGTGATAAAAATTTACAGAGATATTTTCTAGAATATATATGTGATTTTTGGGAAGAGGAATCAACATGAGAGGTGGTCCACATGCCCCATAAGCTCATAGTGCGTGCCCTGGGGGGTAGGCGCGCCCCTAGGGATTGTGGCCACCTCATAAGTCGGTTGCGGGTATCCTTTGGCCACAAGAAAAAGAATATCCGGAAGAAAAACCCTCAAAATTTCAGCCCAATCTGAGTTACGGATCTCCGGGAATTTAAGAAACGGTGAAGGGCCAGAAAATAGGGACACTAAACATTAGAGAACAGAGAGACAAAGATCCAATCTCGGAGGGGCTCTTGCCCCTTCACCGCCATGGCGGCCATGGACCATAGTGGGAACTCCCCTCCCATCTAGGGGGAGGCCAAGGAAGAAGAAGGAGGAGGGGGCTCTCTCCCCCTCTCTCCTAGTGGCGTCGAAACGCCGCCGGGCGATCATCGTGACGGCGATCTACACCAACAACTTCGCCGCCGTCACCACCAACTCTCTCCCCCTCTATGCAACGATGTAACACCACTTCTACCCACTGTAATCTCTAATTAAACATGGTGCTTAATGCTACATATTATTATCCAATGATGTATTGCCATCTTATGATGTTTGAGTAGATTCATTTTATCCTATGGGTTGATTGATGATCGTCATTGGTTTGAGTTGTATGTTTTATTTTGTTGTTGTTCTATGGTGCCCTCCGTGTCGCGCAAGCGTGTGGGATTCCCGCTGTAGTGTTGCAATCTTGCAATATGTTCATGATTCGCTTATGGTGGGTGGCGGGAGTGATATAAGCTTATACCCGAGTAAGGGGGTTGTTGTGTATGGGATGAATAGGACTTTGATACATATCCATCGTATCTACTTTTCCTAACACTTTTGCCCTTATTTTGGACTCTAATTTGCATGATTTGGGTGAAACTAACCCGGACTGACCTTGTTTTCAGCAGAACTACCATGATGTTGTTTTTGTGCAGAAATAAAAGTTCTCGGAATTAGACGAAACTTTTTCAAGAATTATTTTGGAATAAGTAAAAAAACATTGGAACCAAGACCCACTAGAGGGGGGAGCTGCCCACTAGGCACCCGGGCGCGCCACCCCCCTCTAGCGTGCCCTAGTGGGTAGTGGGGCCCACGAGGCTCCGCTGACCCTAATTCCAACTCTATAAATTCCTATTTTGGAGAAAAAAATAGGAGAGGAACTTTCATCGCATTTTAAGATACGGAGCCACTGCCACCTCTTGTTCTTCATCGAGAGGCCAGATCTGGAGCCCGTTCAGGGCTCCGGAGAGGGGGATCTTCCGTCTTTGTCATCACCAACCATCCTCCATCACCAATATCATGATGCTCACCACTGGGAGTGAGTAATTTCTTTGCAGGCTTGCTAGACGGTGATGGGTTGGATGAGATTCATCATGTAATCGAGTTAATTTTATTAGAGCTTTATCCCTAGTATCCACTATGTTTTGAGATTGTTGTTGCTATGACTTTGCTATGCTTAATGTTTGTTACTAGGGACTGAGTGCCATTATATCTATGTTCTTGATCCGATCTTGCAAGTTATATGCACCTATTACGTGTTATGATCTGCATACCCCAATGTGACAACAATTGGGATTCTTTCCACTAACTACCGTAATTTGAGGAGTTCATGTATTCACTATGTGTTAATGCTTTGTTCCCGTTCTCTATTAAAAGGAGGCCTTAATATCCCTTAGTTTCCTTATGAACCCCGCTAACATGGGAGGATAGGACAAAACCTGGCATGCAAGTTCTTTTCCATAAGCATGTATGACTATTTACGGAATACATGCCTACATTATATTGACGAATGGGAGCTTGTTCTATGTCACCCTAGGTTATAACTGTTATATGATGAACATCATCCAGCGAAATCACCGATCCAATGCCTACAAGATTTTCACTAATTTTCTTGCTAAGTTACAAATGTTTTTACCACTATTACAACTGGTACCCAATTATTGCTACTGTTGTTACTGTTACTATTGATGCTACTACCATTGCTCTCGCTATCAAACTATCATACTACTGTGCTACTGATAACTTTGCTGCAGATATTTAATCTCCAGGTGTTGTTGAATTGTCAACTCAAATGCTAATACTTGCAACTATTCTATGGCTCCCCTTGTGTCGAATCAATAAATTTGGGTTGAATACTCTACCCTCAAAAACTGTTGCGATCCCCTATACTTGTGGGTTACCAAGACCTTTTTCTAGTGCCGTTGCCGGGAAGCATATCTATATTTGTTGAGTCACTTGGGATTTATATCTATTGATCACTATGAAGAATCTGAAAGATAGTAGAACCAAGATCGCTCCCTCTAAGACGAGGGGAGGTAAGGAATTGCCATCTAGCTCTGCACTTGTTTCACCCTCTGTTTTGAGTAAGCTTGCAACACCACCACATGCTATTATTCCTCATATGTTGTAACTTATTGATGATGCTAATTCTGCTATGAATGATGCTATTGATGATGCTAGTACCTTGCTTGAGAAGATTGTGCCACTAGGTGAATTTCTTGATGAACAACTTGCTAGAGCTAAAGACATTGAGAATGCTAAAACTAATGAAATTACTAAAACTGATGAAGTCTTTGAAACTGAGAATTATGAAATACATATTAGACCTAGCTCTCCTAGATATGAATTGCGTGAGATACCTAAGGGTTAGGTTATGGATGGAGAGGTTGCTAGGGATTTTCTTTCTTGTAAGGATAGAGATGATCTTAAGAAACTATTATGCAAGTTGAAAGAAAAAACTCTAAATGCTAGACTAAAATATGATCCTAAGTTTGCTACTTCACCTATCTTTATTACTGATAAGAATTATGAATTCTTTGTCAACCCAGAGTTAATTACTTTGGTTGAATATGATCCTTTACATGGCTATGAAACTGAAGCTGTTGTGGCACATCTTACAAAATTAAATGATATAGCCACCCTATTTGCTCAAGAAGAAAAAATTCGCTACTACTATATCCTTAAGTTATTTCCTTTCTCATTAAAGGGTGATGCTAAGTTATGGTGCAATACTATTGCTCCTGGTTGTGTGCATAGTCCCCAGGATATGATTTATTACTTCTCCGGAAAAAAATCTTGCTCATAAGAAACAAGCTGCCTTACAGGAACTATTTAACTTTGTGAAAATTGAAGAAGAGAGTCACCCACAAGCTTGGGGGAGGTTTCTCCAATTACTTAATGCTTTGCCTGATGATCCTCTCAAGGAAAATGAAATACTTGATATCTTCTATAATGGACTAACCGATGCTTCTAGGGACCACCTATATAGTTGTATTGGTTGTGTTTTCAAGGAACAAACTATTGAACAAGTGGATGAATTATTGAATAATATATTTAAGAACTATGATGATTGGACACTTCGCGAACCATCACCAAAACCCACTCTAAAGAAGAGGGGTATTTTATTTCTCAGTCCTAAAGATATGCAAGAGGGAAAGAAATGTATGAAGGAAAAGGGTATTAAAGCTGAAGATGTTAAGAATTTACCACCTATTGAAGAAATACATGGTCCTGACACACCACCATAGGTGGTGGAGGTAAATTCTCATTTAAAGTTTGGTGAAGGTGGCATCCCTTATACCAAACCTCCTAGTCAATGCTTATATGAATTTTGTGATTACATTATGAAACAAGATCATTTCAATGCTTATGTTATGAAACAATTAAAGCAAAATTCTGATATGATTGCTCGATTGAGTGACTTGTTATTTAGAATCACTAATGATGTTAGAGGAGTAGGAAAACATGCTTCTATGGTTCAAACTCAGCTAGAACAAGTTGCTAAATCTCAAAGTGAGTTACTCAGTGAAATGAATAATAATATGATTGATCATGCTGTTAGAGTAATGACTAGAGGACATAGAATGAATCAGGAGCCTCTTTATCTTGAGGCACACCCTAAAAGAATTGAACAAGATGCTCAAAGAACTAATGTAGATGCACCTAGTCCTTCTAAATAAAAAAAGAAAAAGAAAAATGATAGGACTTGCATACTTCTGGTGAACCTGAGGTGGGAAAACCTTCTGATGATAATGATGTTTCTAAATCTGACTTTCCAAGAGGTTGGCTGCCTATCCTAGATCTTCCCATTTCCAAAAAGATCCCTTGTTCGATCTGGTTTGCTGAAAATCAATTTGGTAATGAACATTCACCTAGTGATAATGAAAATGACAATGATGATGTTCATGAAGATGCTCAACCAGACAATGATAAAGAACTAGATAATGATGTTGAAATAGAACCTGCTGTTGATCTTGATAACCCACCACCTAAAAACAAACGATATGATAAGAGAGGCTTTGTTGCTAGCAAACATGGTAAAGAAAGAGAGCCATGGGTTCGGAAACCCATGCCCATTCCACCTAAACCATCTAAGAAAAAAGATGAGGAAGAATTTGAAAGCTTTGCTAAAATGCTTAGGCCAGTCTTCTTGCATACTCGTTTGACTGATGTTTTAAAGATGGCCCCTTATGTTAAATATATGAAAGATATTGTCACTAATAAAAGGAAAATACATGAAGCTGAAATCTCCACCATGCTTGCTAATTATTCTTTTAAGGATGGAGTGCCTAAAAACTAGGAGATCGAGGAATACCAACTATACCATGTTCCATCAAAAAAAGTAATGTCAAAACTGCTTTATGTGATTTAGGAGCTGGTGTTAGTGTTATGTCTTTCTATTTATATAAAAGTCTTGATTTGAATAAACTCATAGCCACTATAATATCATTGCAAATGGCTCACAAATCAACTGCCAGACCTATCAGTATTTTGTGAGGATGTGCCCGTTGTTGTTGCAAATGTTATTGTCTTAACAGACTTTGTTATACTTGAGATGCCTGAGGACGACATCATGTCGATTATCCTTGGTAGGCCTTTTTTGAAAACTGCAGGTTTTTTTGTTGATTGCAATAAAAGCAAAGTCACTTTTCATATCAATGGTAATGAGCATATGGTGCACCTCCCGAAGAAACAACTTCAAGTGAATGGCATTAATGTTGTTGAAAAGTCTCCGACAATTACTATTGGAAGTTTTCAACTCCCTCCACCTACTATCAAAAAGAAATATGAAACACTTATTGTTGGGGAGATGATTATCCCTATAGGATCGAAAGTATGTCTAGAGGGGGGGTGATTAGACTACTTGACCAAATAAAACTTAACCTTTTCCCAATTTTAGTTCTTGGCAGATATTAGCAACTTAGCACAAGTCAAGCAATCTCAATACAATTCAAGCAAGCATGCACAGAGTATATGGGCAGCGGAAAGTAAAGCATTCAACTTGCGAGAAAGTAAATGGGAGGAGTTTGGAGGGAGCAAACGCAATGTTGACACGGAGATTTTTGGCGTGGTTCTGATAGGTGGTGCTATTGTACATCCACGTTGATGGAGACTTCAACCCACAGAGGGTAACGGCTGCGCGAGTCCATGAAGGGCTCCACCCACGAAGGATCCACGAAGAAGAAACCTTGTCTATCCCATCATCTCCATCGCCCACGAAGGACTTGCCTCACTAGGGTAGATCTTCATGAAGTAGGCGATCTCCTTGCACGTACAAACTTCTTGGTTCAACTCCACAATCTCGATGGAGGCTCCCAAGCGACACCTAACCAATCTAGGAGACACCACTCTCCAAAAGGTAATAGATGGTGTGTTGTTGATGAACTCCTTGCTCTTGTGCTTCAATTGATAGTCTCCCCAACAATTAACTCTCTCTGACAGATTTGGCTATGGTGGAAAGATGATTTGAGTGGAAAGCAACTTGGGAAAGGATAGATATCAAGATTCATATGGCAGGATTGGAATATCTTGGTCTCAACACATGAGTAGGTGGTTCTCTGTCAGAAAATAAGTAGTGGAAGTGTAGGTTTTTTCTGATAGCTCTCTCGACAAATGAAGAGTGGGTGGAGGGGTATATTAGACTCCACACAAAATCTAACCGTTACACACAGATTCTCCCAAACTCGGTGGGACCGAATCAGCAAACTTGGTCAGACCGATTCAGGTCAAAATATGAATGTTAGAGTTTTCGGTGGGATCGATATAGTCATCTCGGTGGGACCGATATGCTAGGGTTAGGGGACAACGTAATCTCGGTGTGACCGATTGCATAAACTCGGTGGGACCGATTTCAGCAGTAGGTACATAGAGGGTTGGTCAGACAAACTCGGTGGGACCGATTCGCTCACTTCGGTGGGACCGAAGTGTTACGAAAAAGAAACAGGGAGTTTGCAATGCAGACTCAGTGGGACCGATTTGCTCATTTCGGTGAGACCGAAATGTTACAAAAAGGAAATAGAGAGTTTGCAATCCTATCTCGGTTAGACCGAGATCCCTATTGGTGGGACCAAAATAACTAGGGTTTGTGGCAGTGGCTATGTCAAATGAAACTCAGTGGCGCCAGATAGATCAAATCGGTGGGGCCGAATTTGACTTTTAAGTTTAGGACATATGTGGAAATGAGAAAGTGGTTGAGGGTTTTGGAGCATATCACTAAGGATTTTGAGCAATTAATCAGTTAAGCAACACCTCATCCCCTTTTAATAGTATTGGCTTTCCTATGTACTCAGTGTGATCTTGGATCACTAAAATGAAAATGTAGAGTCTTGAGCTTGTTGCCAATATATGTCCTTTGCATTTTGAGGGGTCCACATCTCTAGTGCATGCCATGCCAATCATTGAACTTGCTGAAATGATCATCTTGAGATAGCATTAGTTCAATGAACTATATGTTGTTAAGAATTACCAAAACCACCCAGGGATTAGTTGCACTTTCAATCTCCCCTTTTTGGTAATTGATAATAATATATTGATCAAGGCTTCGACAAATGATAATAGGAATGAAGTACATTGTCGCTTCGAGAAGTATGTGATAAGAAAGAGCTCCCCCTAAATTTGTGCATAGTTTAAAATTTGCTTTGGGCTACAAATGCACAATCTGTTAGGATCATGGGTTACTCTTCCATGTCACATACATCTTGGTGGAGCGCTCAAAATGATAATAAATAAGAACAAGCACTCATCACCAAGGCAAAATGAATGATCATATAAGAGATAGATAATGTCACCATTCAAGCATAAGCATAAAGTAGGATATGATCAAGCACATGATCATACAGAGTATCTCTCACACACAAGCATAATGTATCTCACAAGCAAACAAAGCAAACAAAGCGAATAAGTAGCAAAAACAAACAAATCTCTCTCTCTCCCTCTAAAGCCTATGATCTATACACTTTCTCCCCCTTTGGCAACACATTACCAAAAAAAGCTCGAAAATGCATAGAGCTATGCGTCTCCCTAGGCTTGATCTTCGGGCAGAGGTGTTGAGACGTCTCCAAGGATGAAAGCATCTATAGATGATGTTGGAGCTGGAGGGGTTGCCACTGGAGGGGCAACAAGAGCTGTGGGAGCTGTGGCTGCAGGTGCTGAAGTTGTAGCTCTAGTGTCTGTCACTGGCACTGCTGCAGACCTCTGTGCCCTAGGCATCTGTGGAACACTTGTGTAGTAGCTTTTCCCTTCCTCTCCTGTGCTTCTTCCTGGAGTTCTTCAACAGCTGTCTGTATCTCAGTCCCTTTCAAGTCTAGATCATAGAATTTTATCTCATTGACCCTCTCCAAGCTCTCCTGGTTTTGATTCAGGGTAGCTAGTCCTTTCTCAATCCTCAAGGTTGCTTGGATCAGATATCGAAGCTGGTCTTGCTTTGACTTAAGAAAGACTTCTGAAGTTCTGCTGCACTTGGCATCTTTGCTGCTTTTTCTACTCTGGCTTTCTCCTTCTTCTCATGAGCTACAACTCAGGATGGATCTTCAACATCAATTGGAACTGTGTTATCCTCAAAGTCAGGCAGCAAAGGAAGATGTTTTTTGTCCAAAAGATACACTCCTTGCTTCATCTTGGAATTGATTAGCTCTTGGATGTGTGGAGCATATCCACATGATCTCTTCTGGTTAGTTGTTGTCCTTTTGATTGTCTCTACAATCAAGCTCATGACCTTGAACTTCTGTGGCACAACATCAAACATTTGCAACAAGTTGATGGAATGGCCTCTGATCATCCCGTGATCTCCAGATTTGGGCAACAGAGTGTGCCTCAAGATGGTGTTTATGGTGGCCAAACCAAACAACAAGTAGTAGACTGACCTAAACTTGTGTGTCTCCAAGGCCTTATCTGGAATTTCCTTATACATATTGGCCATGGTGCTATGATCTTTCTTCTTCTTAGCATACACATCTATGTAATTTTCTTCTTCTTCCGGGGCATTGATGAGTCTAGCCCACTCATCAACTATGGATTGGTGCCTCAGACCTTCTGTCATCCACACAATCCTTCCATCAGGATAAAAATGAGCTATTGAGTAGAATTGCATTATTAGCTCATCATTCCACTTGGTGAGCTCCTGTCCAACAAAGTCATCAACACCATTTCCTTTGAAGCTTTCACGCACTCCTGGGAAATGATCAGCATTTGCATCAATGTATTTGCAGTCCACCCATCTCATATCACTAACTATGGGCTTCTTGTCCAGCAAGACTGTCTCATAAAAATCCTGTTGCTCTTTGGTGTGGAATCTGTAGTCTACTGCAGTCCTTATCCTTACAACATATGGATATGCTTGTCTCTATTTTCTGAGACTCGCATCCTTTCTTTCCTTCATATTTTCAGCAACTGGATGACTGTCATTATGGTCTAGAATCTTGGGTTTGAGCTTTCTAAGCACTGGTGCTTCAGCTTCTTCTACAACTTCAGGCACTGGGGCCTTGTTCTTCTCTGAGGCGGGTATGTTTCTGGTGCTTCTCTTTCGAGCTTGTGCTGGAGCTTTGGGGGCTGTCTTGGGCTTAGATGGAGCTACCCCAGACTTGATGGCATCCCCCATCAGCTTCTATGACTTAGCAGGAGGTGCTTGAGCAGCAACCTCTTCTTCTTCTTCCATCATTGATGGATGTCCAATAATTCTTGCCATGGTTTTCTTTGCTCTCTCCTTCCTCTTTTTGTCATCTCTAGTAGCTTCACTTGGTTTTGCAGGAATTTGAGTTGATGCTCTGGCTTTTAGCATTGGAGTTCTCCTAGCAGGGACCTTTACATTCTTTCCTGGTTTTGTTGCAGCAGCAGTTCCATATTCCTTCTTCAGCACTTTCTTCTTGGATCTTACTTCCTCAAGCTCAAAATCTTCATATTTAGTGTCTGGAGTTTTCTTCTTTCTCCGCCTGGTCTGAGCCTTTGGCAGATTGCTTGGAGTGCTCCTGCTTCCTTCATTAGAACTGCTAGAGGGACTAGTGCCCTCACTCATGTTCACTTGCTCTTCTGATTTGTTATGGCTATCACTCTGGTTAGACATTCTGGCAAAGCAAACTGACAACAGACCCTGTGAATAGATATACATGAGGTAGAGTAGATGTGCATCAAAAAGTGCAGAGTTTTTGCAAAAAGAATGAGTCAAAAACTTAGTTTTAGTTTTCTACAGGAAGCATTTCGGAGCTACCGGTTTGAAAAACTTGGTGACACCGAAGGAACTTTGGAGTCTAAACATGTGGAATTGGTCAGACCGAGACATAGTTTGGTGAATCCAAGTTTGCTAGGGTTTCACAAAGTCCTGGTATCGGTCACACTGATTTGCAACTTTCGGTCAGATCGAAAATCACTTGTGCTTTGGCCTAAGCCAAATTGGTTGAACCGATTCCTACAACTCGGTCGGTCCGAGATGAGTCCGGTGGAAACCTAACCCTAAATTTTCAAATCAAATCTAGTCTAATGGAGGTTTTCTCTGGATAGATTGATCTCATACGTGGTAAAGAACATGGCATTGACCTTGTGCTCAGAATCGGAGATCAAAAGAATGCACAAGGGGTCGAACTCATACCCTAGTTCGGTGGTGAGTTCACTATGGCAACGACCGCGGCGTTGAAATCCGTTGACGGTGGCGGAGACCAACGGCGGGAGGTCGTTGGCGACAAGGTGATGATCCGGAGACCCAAGAGGCAGAGCAGGACATGCGTGGGCGAAGAGGTTTTGAAGTGATTTCCAAAATCTGGCCCGTCAGTATATATCCTGACACGGTCGGTGTGACCGAGTGGAACAACTTGGTGGCACTGAGACGCAGAATCACAAGCGGTTACTGCAACTCGGTGAGACCGAAAGGTTCTAATCAGTTGCATCAAGATTGAAAACTTGATCAACCCAGTGACCTCGGTGTGACCGAAATGGAGGAGTCGGTCAGACCGAAATACACAGAGAGGTTTTGGAAGTTTTAAGTCTATGAAAAAACGGGATTCTGAGTGCTCCTCACACAGAGGGTTTGAATTTGACTTAGATCAAACTTTGTGATGTAGCATGAATAGAGTTTGAGAAGAGAAAAGCATAGATAGCTAGAGAGAGTTCTTAGGCATGCTTGTCCATCCATATGGCAAAAAGAAAAAGAGCCAGTCAAACATAACAACAAATGGATGTCCTCGAATGAATAAAATTATGCAATCAGCATGCTCACACAATAAAATGGCAAACTAAATATGTAGCAAAGAATGCACAATCACTCTAGCATCTAACAAGCAATTGGCGCTGACTAGGTCATCTATATATGAGTATATTGACTTAGGAGTCAAATGAGAACATTTGATCATAGGTCATACTCATCGTTTAAGCACAAGTGGGGTTACCACTTTTACATAAAGCATTGTTGTGTTCACACCATTGGAGTTGCTTTAGCTCAATTCTTAGAGTAAAGCTCCCCCTAGATGTATATCATCCCTAAGAGGGATGAACTAACCTTGGGTTTTGTCGATGATGGCTTCATGTAGATATCAAAGATGTGGATGCTCATTGTTGATGCAGATCTCTTGAAGCAATCCATTGGAGTGAGTTGCACTTTCAATACCTGCACGGGTTAGTCCCACAAGGAACAAACAAGGATATCCATAGACATAGAGTGAAGTACACACATGATGATGTCCATGAAAGCATTAGGTTACCTTGTCCATTGCCTTACCAATCAAGAGGGTTTGTGACTCCTTGAACTAGTGTAAGATGTGGAAGTTGTTTGCACTAGCCCTTGCCAAAATGAATATGAGTGAAGTATGCTGGCGGAGTCACCCTCAAGAACTCTCTAGTTCTTCTTCTTCGGGATCCACATCATCTTGATGGGAATCCTTGGAGTTGTAGATGTACTTGATGAAGTAGAACTTGAAGTAGTCTTAGGAACCCACTTGACCAAGGCCTTCGGAGCATCTTCAAATGCATCAATTTCCTCTTAAAGCTTGTCCTTGCCTTTTAGCTTGTGGTCTTGTGGTGGATGATCATCCTGAGCTTGTGTCCGCTTGAAGGAAATAGGGTCATACTTCCCTTGTTGAGGAACAAACTTCGTCTTGGGGTATTCATCTTCTTCCCACTCAACTCTATTGGCATTGAACTTTCATTCAAAACCAACACCTTGATTCTTCCGGTGCCTTCCTTGCTTGCATACAATTTCCTCAAATTGCTTACTTCCGGCAAGGCTCTTGTAAACACCTTTCTCTATAATTCCCTTTAATAAGCTATTTTCTTGCTCAAGTGTAACTTGGCTAAGAGAATCATTAGTGGAATTAAGAGAACTACTAGAAGCAACAATATTGGATTTAACATGATTATTGTTACTACTAGAAGAAGAATCTTTCTTGTTCTTGTTGCTAAATTTTACTTGTGGCATATAAGTAGAGAAGAGCAAACGCTTGGCAATGTAAGAAGAACTTTTCTTCCGAAGATCATCATTGATGGCCTTTAAGAACCCATGTTCTTGCTCAAGATTGAGCTTTTCGAATGGTAACTTCTCATGAGTTTTTAAAAGTTCTCAATGATCTTATAAAGTAGTTTCATGAGCTAACTTAAGAGTGTTTAGTTCTTTAGTTAGACACTCAATCTCCTTATTATCATTGTCATTCATTTTATCTTGATTAACATGATTAATTGATGTTTCATCATAGTATTCATCACTAGAGTTGTCAACAAGTAAATCATCATCACCTAGCAAATCATCTTCATCACTATTGAAATCAACATACTTGGGGTATGATACCTTGGGGCCTTTAGCCATGAATCATCTCCCAATTCCTTCATTTGGTGAGTCAAATATGTCATAGGATTTGGTTGACACAAGTGCTAGACCGGCAACACCTTCATCTTGAGTATATTCGGAGTCAGAGTGATAACTTCTGACGGACTGGTGGTCGGAGTCGGAGCCGGATACCCATTCACCAACATGAGATTGATGTCTTCGTTTTGTGTAGCTCCTTGGTGACTTGTCCTTCCTTTTCGAATCCTTGCTTTTTTGAGAGGTTCTTCGTTCATAGCGATCATCTCTACTCCTTCTTTCTTTTGGAGGTGATTCTTCCCTTTTGCTTCTTCTTTTAGGTGAGTCTTCTCTTCTTTTGTAGGGAGTCGTACACTCATTGGAGTAGTGTCCGGGTCTTCCACAATTGTAGCAATTTTGCTCATGACTAGAAGATCTTTTGTCATTGTAGGACCTTGACTTGGAACTTCTTTCCTTGCTTCTACTCTTGTAGAATTTGTTGAAGTTCTTCACCCTTAAGCTCAATTCTACATTGAAGGCTTGTTTCTCATTTGATGATGTAGGAGCATCACATGAGGCTTTGTAAGCACCACTAGACTTGTTGTGAAGGTATTCTTAATCCTTGAGTGACATCTCATGAGCAACAATTCTTCCAATGACTTCGCTTGGCTTGAGATCTTTGTAATTTTGCATCATTTGGATCAATGTGCACACGGTATCATATTTTCCATCCAGGGCTCTCAAGATCTTCTTGATGATGAATTTGTTGGTCATCTCTTCACATCCTAAGCCGACAATCTCATTGGTGATGAGAGCAAGCCTAGAGTACATTTCGGCGACACCATCACCATCCTTCATTTTGAACTTATCAAGTAAACTTTGGAGCACATCCAACTCGGATTCTTTGACGGAGTCGGTACCTTCGTGCATATCAATAAAAGTATCCCAAATTTCCTTTGCATTCTCAAGACGACTAATTTTGTTGAATTCTTCAGGGCACAATCCATTGAAGAGGATATCACAAGTTTGAGCATTGTATTGCAACATCTTCAATTCTTTCGCGGTAGCTTCAGTTTGGTTCTCTGCCATCAAAGAATTCACCTTGCAAGCCAATACACACAATAGCCCAAACGGCGGGGTTATGTCCAAGAATATGCATTTTCGTCTTATGTTTCCAACTAGCAAAATTAGTACCATCAAAGTAAGGACCTCTACAGTGGTTATTTCCCTCGCTAGACGCCATACTCTCCTAGGTTGTGAAACCAAGGCTATGATCACCAAAGCTATGGAAATCAAATCAAATGGAGACCAAAGCTCTGATACCACTTGTAGGATTGAAAGTATGTCTAGAGGGGGGGGGTTATGTGACAACCTGGATTTTGCCTTCTCTCTTTTTACCGGACTTACCTTCTCTCTCTCTTCGGACTTGGTTTTCATCGTGGTTTTTGCCCTGATTTGATTTGGATTTTTTTATCGGTTCAAATGGATATGTCACTTGGGCATATCCTTGGCTTTCACCCAAGTGACCTATCTACCTTATTCCTCCCACATATTCCCAAAATAATAAAATGAATATTTTTCCTTTAAGGAAAATATTCATTTTTCTCTCTTAAGTTCATTTCAGAACTTTGTGCTCCAAAGCAACCTCAATTTTTCTTGCTGAAAAAAATCTGAGATAATTCGTAAATATTTTTAGGACCATGGAACATCTTCCCATGGAAAAATATTGCATCACTTTTTGTAATATTTTTGCTGTAGAAAATCTTTTCACTTCTGGACCAGAAATGCACTTTGTGCAGCAAGTGCATTTTCCCTAAGCTTTTAGCCTTGATCTTTCTTGAGCTTAAACACCCTCCTAAGAAACCCTAAACCCCAGGAGATCAGCCCTAATGGCCTTCTAGAAGGTGGCCAAACTTGGCAACCAAGTTTCTGTACAGAAACTTGTCAGCTAAGTGGCGTCACTTCTGGTCGACTTGGGCATGAGCCATCAACTCCCCTAGACTAAACACTACACGGTCGAGAGTGTAGACAAGGTTTGGCCGCTCCTGGGCATCGTTTTGACCATGCCAGCCTGGTGACCGCGCGTGGACACGGTGCCTGGCATGCATCTCGACGCGCTCTGGCTGGCGCTTTGCATTCTGTTTCGCGTGTGTGCATGAAAGAGCTCGCCTCCAACTGCCACAACATTCCACAACCCTCGACCCATCACCCTTGACCCCTCCCTGGCGCTCACCGACGCCGGAGCCGCCGCAGCAAGACCGGTTAGGTCACGGCCAAAATGGCACAGTGCGTGCGTGTGCTTGTCCCTATCTCAAACCACCTCCTGTGCTCGCCCGCGAGCGTGGGCAAGCGCCGCTGTTGACAGTGCACCCTGTCCCCTCGTGTTGGAGCCTCTCATCGATGTTCACCGTGTATCCAGAGTGCTCCAGCAGCAACACGTCCCCCCTCTTGCTCCGACTATATAAAGCCACCCGACTCGAATCCTGGCCACGCACCACTCCACACAACCACCACGAACACGTAGAGCGACCACAGTTTGGTCGGGCAGGCCTCTGGTCGTCGCCCCGACCCGAGGACTCCGACGATCCCCGCAGGTCAGCTGCCACTCTCCAGGGCCTCTCGAGCTCAAGCAGCTGCTTGGGCAGGGCCTTGGTGGTTTGCTGGAGCTGCCTGGACCCCGCCAAGCCCTCGGAGCTGCCTCTAGCCTCCGTCTTCCACCTCTCCGGTGAACCCCGAATGCCACAGAAGCTTGCGAGCTCGACTGCGACCAGCTCCATCCACCTCTCGCCAAGCCACGGGTACAGGCAGGTGCGCCGCGAGCCCTGCTTCCAATCTATCCCTCTAGCCTAGCCCCAAACCCCCTCGTCGCTGACATGAGCTCCGGCAAAGCGCCGCCCCTCCTCTGATCTCGATCCCCCTCTCTTTCTCCTGACTTGTGGGGCCCAGTGTCAGCCTCACCACTCATGCCGAAGCGGTACGAGTGGAGGTGCACTCCCACTTGACGCCTTCGACGTCACCCCCCCAGGAATTTCTGTTTAGCCATAATTTCTAAACCACAGGTCCAAATGAATTGATTCCTTTTGCATTGTCTTTGTTACAGAAAGCTCTAGCAGCACACCAGAAGGTGGATTTTTCCTTGCTGTCTAGAATTTCTGGTGATTTTTAGAATGAGTTTTGACATTTATCTTTGTGGTTTTAAAATATTTTCAGAAGAAGGATCTTGCCTTGAAGCTAACCAGGAGGAGTGTGACCCTCCTCTGCACTAAAGCAAGCCACAACATCATTTGGATGGTGTTATTTCAATATCTATGATGAATATGAGTCTTTAATTGCATTTAAAATTTGATAAATTAATATGGTTAATTGCTAGTTGTTTTATGAGGCTTGATATGCTTGTTTTAGCTTCTGGTTGAGTTCATAGAATTGTTTGGCCAAGTAGAGTAAGATTTTTCACTAGATATTTTGTTATGGAAAGTTATGGTAGCTATTTTTTCTAGTAATAGTTTTCAACTAAATGATGAACTAATAAAAATGTTGTTTGTAGAAAAAATGACTTATAACCAGAGAAGTTTCTAATCTTAGTGTGTAACTTAGTTATATTGCTTGTTTTGATCCATGCTTAAGAGTTGCTTGCTTTGTGTGATGAGTAGTTGCATGATTTCGGGTACGATGCCATGTTAGTAATAAAAAGTTTTTCTGAAAGTTAATACTTGATTAAGTTCAACCTGAATATGATGTTGATCACATCATGGTGCCACTGAATCGGGTTTTAATTCAGTGCGACCACATTTACCTAATGGGAAGGTCTTGATTCGGTCCTTTGTCGTGGCTCTCACCAGTGCCTCCCGCGAGGGAAGGTTATGGGCGTGCATACCCTGGCCTGGTAGGCAAACATAACCTTGTGTGCTCGTTTGTTTTTATGGTACCTTGTCCCTGTTTGGGACCGTTTTGCCATGACGGTGGACGTTGGCGTCTTTGGTAGACACGGGGCCACCCAAGACCTAGCCCTGAGAGGGAGATGGTCGGAGTGGCCGGGGAGAGTGCATGGCAAAGGGAGGGTTTCATCGGAGTACTTTGGTCCACTCGAATGGGAGTACGAGGCTAGGTTTTCCGTAGTGTGGGTAAAGTGCGCTACCTCTACAGAGTGTATTTAATCTATCGATAGCCGTGCCCTCGGTTATGGGAAAGACTCGGGAGTAAGTCACACCATGGATCAACTTTTATAATTAATCTTGCAAACTAGTAATTGTTGTGATGCATTGTTTCATGGTGAACCTTGAACACTCGAGGTGTTCATGAGTGATTGGTTTCAGGTGTGACCCCAGTGTGGTCACCATTGGTTACGAGGTAACCGTCTGGTAAGCAAGTCCGTGTGACTTGGTGTGCTGTTTGGTTGCTCTGCATAGCTTTGCATTTTAAGTAACTTCTTGCATTAATTTAACTTGATTAATTATCATGATATGTCTATCATCGTGCTTATGTTTGTTGTGAGCTTGCAAGTACATTCCATGTACTGACCTGACGTGTCATGCCAGTTTTCAGCCAAGCTGATTCGCATCGGAGCGCATCTCGTGTCTAGGCCATGTCCATGTTGGTGTCCCCGTGCCATGGAGTTCCGCTACGTCGTTCTTCCGCTGCCGCGTAGTCTCGTGTGATCGAGGCCCCGACCATGTTCATTAAATAATGTACATACTGTCCAGCTGCACCATGTGTGCCGCTTGGCCTTGAATCTCGATGTAATATCAGACCTTTGTACCACACTAGTATCAATAAAGTGGTTATTTTTGTACCATGTTGTTGTGTATTGCTAGAAGACTCAATCTCTGGGCTGGCAATGCAGGATAAACCGGTTGCTCTGAGCTGGGGTGCCACAACACTTGGTATTAGAGCCACGCTGATTGTAGGACACGCTAGACAGGTAGTGCATTAGTAAAACAGTAGATAGTTTCGTTTGAGTGTTGGTAGACATAGGAATTGGTTGTTGCATTGCATGCGTGACTTATTGTTGTTATTACTAACCGTATGGTTTGTCAGTGTAGATGGCACCAGTACCGATCTTGTACCATCCTGAGCCAGCTCCGTGCACATCGCCGCACCTGCTTCAGAACGTGTGGCGACGACTCTATCTAGAGGGTGCTGATCCAGAGTATCAAGTGTATCGCGAGCATCTGGCCGGTGTAGTGTATGAGTATTATGCTGAGGTCACTCTACACCACAGTTCCCCATCCTGCGCTTACACTCGTTCGTCTAAGGGTGGTCTTGCTTCTACGCCATCCCAGGTGGTTCAGTTTGCTGCTATCGAGGCTCTTGTAGACTTGCACTACAATGAGGTTCGCATGCACACCCACCCTGGACTTTTCTTCTACCCATCTCTGCACGAGAATGGGCGTATCCGTTTTCCTTTGATTAATCTGGCATGTGATCGTCCCACTAGCCACCTTGCACGCTACATCACTGCTAGCTATCTCCTTAACTACGAGTTAGCTCGGGAGCTCTCGCGCGCTCGCGCCGCTCTCGCTGCTACTCGTATAAGGAACCCTCTTCCCGCTGTCATTTACACTTCTACTCCTCCCACACCCGTTCCTACGACGACCTCGCAGGGTACCATTAACCCTTTGACGGTGAACCCTCGTAGCGCTCCTGCTGCATGGTCTTCTCTTGTCGCTACTCCTGCCGCTCCTATGCTTAGATCCCATCCCCCACCTGCCCCTGAGGGAGAGCCCTCAAGGCAGTGCCAGCGCACCTCTCTTCCCCTGGAGGTCTCTACTATCAGTTCAGGATCTGGGTCTGGCTTAGGAGATGAGCCTGCAGTAGCACCATCCGAGCAGTAGATCTTTAGAGTATCATGGTAGTCATGAGCATGATGTATGACTGTAATCGCATTTGTCATGATGCGTAGTTTCATGTACGAGGGTAGTAGACCCATTGCAATGTTTATTTTCATGTTGGGACTATGTATAATTATGTTGGATTTTTCTTCGACTTGGTTTTATTCGCTGCTTTCTTCCGGGATTTGTCACTGGTTTTTCCCCCATTTTGGAATTTTCTCATCATTGTTGCTATGTATTGGGAAGACGAAAAATAGGATGGCGCGTGGAGGAAGCAGCAGTCAAGCTGGTGAGGATGTCCCTGTCCGTCGTTCCACAAGACAGGCAAGACATTCCCCTGAACCTTACCAGCCACCTCTGCCTCCACCGCCACAACCGCCTTCCACCGAGCAAATCCTGCGAATGTTTGAAGAAAGAAGGAGCAACGATCTGCTAGAAATACTGAAAAGTGTACAAGTTATGGTTGGGCAGAATGGGAACCAGAATGGCCATCATTCCAAGCTATCAGATTTTCAGCAAACCAAGCCTCCCAGTTTTAGCCATACTACTGGTACTTTGGACGCTGACGACTGGCTAAGGACTATTGAAAGAAGACTGGAAATTGCTCGCACAGACGACGGAGACAACGTTCCCTTCGTAACGCATTATCTCAAAGGAGCTGCCACAATATGGTGGGATAATGCCAAAGCAATATGGCCTGCCGACGAGGAAATTACTTGGACAAAATTCAAGGATCACTTCCGCAAATATCATATTCCCACCGGAGTCATGAAGATCAAGCAACGTGAATTTCTTGCCCTCACTCAAGGAAGCATGACTTTCACCGAGTATCTGAATAAATTCAACCATTTGGCCCGCTACTCTCTCCATGATGTGGCCACCGAAGAGCAGAAGATCGACCGATTTCTTGGAGGCCTACATCAACATCTCCGGTGCACTCTCAGTATGTTTGATTTCCCGGACTTCCTGACTCTGGTGAACAAGGCCCTAATCACCGAGAGGGAACACAAGCTCCTGCACGACAACAAGCCAGCTGCTAATCACCACAAGCGCAAATTTGAGCCCAAGAAGGATATGCAACCAGTGCAAAAGGCTCGTACATGGCAACAGACTCAGGTGGAGTACAAACCCAATTGGCAGCAGAACGTCCACAAGACTACTACACAAGTCAAGAATGTCGTGACCAGCCCGGTGCACGACGATTGCCAGCGCAACAATTCGTGCTTCAGCTGTGATCAAACCAGACATTACGCCCTACTGTGTCCCAAGAACACTAAGCACGTGGCTCCATTTCAGCCGCAAGTTAACCACATGGAGTAGTATTCTGCCCCTGATATAATCCAAGGGCAAGTTCATCACATTTCTGCAGACGAAGCCCAAGAGGACCCGAAAGTCGTCATTGGTACGTTTCTCATAAACGACATACCCGTTGTAATTTTATTTAACTCTGGGGCTTCCCACTCTTTTATTTCATGGAGTTTTGCTTCCCAAAACAATCTTTCTTGCTCAATTTTGGGAAAGCACATGCTGGTACAATCCCCGGGATCCATGCTCAGAAGCAATCTCGTCTGCCGAAATTTGGAGATTGACATCAAGGGCGTCAAGTTTCCAACATCGTTGATAATCATCGGTTCCAACAAATTGGATGTCATTCTGGGCATGAATTGGTTAACCCAATACCAAGTCTGCATCAGCTGTGCGACCAGAGAAGTTACCCTGAATAATATGGAAGGTTGCACCACAAGTTTTTATGCCTGCAAGCACATCCCCACAAAGGATATGGTTCGCAACCATGGCAGAAGAGGTGGAATTAATCCCAGTGGTCAGCGAGTATCCAGATGTATTTCCTGAAGAATTACCCGGCATGCCACCAGACCAAGAATTAGAGTTCGCTATTGACCTAGTGCCTGGAACCACCCCAATACATAAGAAATATTATCGGATGCCTTCCTCAGAATTGGTGGAATTGAAGAAGCAACTGGATGAGATGCTGCAAAAAGGATACATTCATCCCAGCTCTTCACCATGGGGATCACCAGCAATCTTTGTGGACAAAAAGGATGGCAGTCTACGAATGTGCGTAGACTACCAATAGCTGAATGACGTCACCATTAAAAACAAGTATCCACTGCCGAGGATTGACGATCTGTTTGATCAACTCAATGGGGCCAAAGTATTCTCAAAGATTGATTTGAGGACGGGATATCATCAACTGAAGATTAAGAAGGAAGATATTCCTAAGACCGCGTTCACCACTGGGTACCGTCTTTACGAACACTGTTATGTGCTTCAACCTCACTAATGCTCCTGCATTCTTTATGCATATGATGAACAAGGTGTTTATGGACTTCTTGCACAAGTTTGTGGTGGTGTTCATTGATTACATCCTCATTTATTCCAAAAGCAAGGACGAACATAAGGAACATCTTCGCGCAGTTCTGCAACGGCTTCGCGATCATCAATTGTATGCCAAATTCAGCAAATGCAAGTTTGGGCTCCAGCAAGTGGGATTCCTCGGACATATCCTCTCGGCAGAAGGAATCTCGGTGGACCCAAGCAAGGTAAAAGATGTACTTGATTGGTCCGCACCCACCACCATCTCAGAAATCCGGAGTTTCCTTGGACTCGCCGGATATTATCGCCATTTTATCGAAGGATTTTCCAAGTTCGCCAAGCCAATGACTGAGCTCCTCAAGAAGGACAAGAAGTTCGTATGGACTGAAGACTGCGGACAGGGCTTCAATGAGTTAAAAACCATACTAACATCGGCACCCGTATTAACTCTTTGAGATATCTACCGCAGTTCTGATGTTTACTGCGACACCTCTAGAAAAGGACTGGGGTGTGTACTCATGCAAGATGGCAAAGTGGTGGCCTATGCATCTCTCCAACTGCGACAACATGAAGGAAATTATCCAACTCATGATTTGGAATTGGCCGCAGTGGTGCACGCTAATGTGGTGGCTGACGCCCTCAGCTGCAAACCCGCCAACCTCAATGCCCTAATGGATTCCTTGCCTCTAGAACTCTATGAAGAAATCATGCAGCTGAATCTGGTAATCACCGACGCTCGTCTTACCAATATATTGGAAGTTGCTCCTACTCTCGAGGAAGAAATCCGCAGAGCACAAGCGGATGATAAGGTGTTACATATATATGTTCAGAAGCTGCACCAAGGGCAAGCACCTGATTTCACTATGGATCAGCAAAGTTCGCTAAGGTTCTGAGGAAGACATTGCGTAGCCAACCAAGACAGTCTGAAGAAGAAAATATTGGCGGAAGCACATGAAGCACCATACTCAATTCATCCCGGTGGTACCAAGATGTATGAGGATCTTCATCAGATATTTTGGTGGGATGGAATGAAGAAAGACATCGTGTATTTTGTGGCCTGCTGTGATATCTACAATAAGGTAAAGGCGGAACACCAAAAACCTGCCGGACTCCTCCAGCCTCTGTCGATATCCCAATGGAAATGGGACGATATTTGCATGGATTTCATCACCGGATTACGAAGGTCTCATCGAGGAAACAACGCAATATGGGTCATAGTGGACACTCTAACCAAGGTGGCACACTTCCTACTTATCCGGACCACATACCATGCAAATCAACTTGCACAGCTGTATGTATCAAGAATCGTCAGTCTGCATGGAGTACCCAAGACTATCACCTCCGACAGGGGATCTCTATTCACATCTGCATTTTGGTCCCGACTTCGTCAAGCCTTGGGGACCACTCTGAAGTACAGCACGACTTACCATCCTCAGACAAATGGACAAACTGAGTGAGTAAATCAAATACTCGAAGATATGTTCCGGGCATGTACATTGGCCCAAGGAACCAAGTGGGAAGACTATCTGCCATACGCCGAGTTTTCCTACAACAACAGTTTCCAAGCCAGGTTAAAGATGTCACCCTATAAAGCCCTTTATGGCCGGAAATGCCGCACCCCATTAAATTGGTCTCAAACCGGAGATAGCCATATTTTCTGGACTGATTTAATGCTCGAAGCCGAGAAGCAAGTCAAGGAAATCCGAGACAGACTGCAACTGGCCAAATTTCGACAGAAGAACTACTATGATGCCAAACATCGTCAGATCAGCTTCGAACCTGGAGAACACGTATATCTCTAAGTCACCCCTATGAAAGGAGTCAAGAGGTTTCAGACCCAAGGAAAATTGGCCCCCAGATATATCGGTCCATTCCCCGTCATGGACAGAGTCGGAACAGTCGCCTACCAGTTGGAATTGCCACCAGAATTATCCAAAGTACACAACGTGTTTCACATCTCGCAGCTAAGAAGATGCATCTCACCACCGGAGAAAAGGACTGATATGTTAGAGATAGAATTGGCTAAGGATTTGACTTATGAGGAAAAGACAATCAAAATATTGGATCAGATAGAAAGTGTCCCTCGTAGCAAAGAGATAAGATTTTACAAGGTTCAGTGGGAGCATCACACCGAAGAAGAAGCAACCTGGGAAAGAGAGGAATTTTTAAGGACTGCATAACCAGGATGGTTTTCCCAAGCAACCGAATCTCGAGGACGAGATTCATCCTAAGTGGGGGAGGTTTGTGATAGCCTAGATTTTGCCTTCTCTCTTTTTACCGGACTTACCTTCTCTCTCTTTCCGGAATTGGTTTTCATCATGGTTTTTGCCCTGATTTGATTTGGATTTTTGGACCAGTTCAAATGGACTTGTCACTTGGGCATATCCTTGGCTTTCACCCAAGTGACCTATCTACCTTATTCCTCCCACAAATTCCCAAAATAATAAAATGAATATTTTTCCTTTAAGGAAAATATTCATTTTTCTCTCTTAAGTTCATTTCAGAACTTTGTGCTCCAAAGCAACCTCAATTTTTCTTGCTTAGAAAAATCTGCGATAATTCCTAAATATTCTTAGGACCATGGCACATCTTCGTGTGAAAAACTATTGCATCACTTTTTGTAATATTTTTGCTATAGAAAATCTTTTCACTTCTGGACCAGAAATGCACTTTGTGCAGCAAGTGCATTTTCCCCTAAGCTTTTAGCCTTGATCTTTCTTGAGCTTAAACACCCTCCTAAGAAACCCTAAACCCCAGGAAATCAGTCCAAATGGCCTTCTAGAAGGTGGCCAAACTTGGCGACCAAGTTTCTGTACAGAAACCTGTCAGCTAAGTGGCGTCACTTCAGGTCGACCTGGGCATGAGCCATCAACTCCCCTAGACTAAACACTGCACGGTCGAGAGCGAAGACAAGGTTTGGCCGCTCTTGGGCATCGTTTTGACCATGCCAGCCTGGTGACCGCGCGTGGACACGGTGCCTGGCATGCGTCTCGATGTGCTCTGGCTGGCGCTTTGCGTTCTGTTTCACGCATGTGCATGCAAGTGCTCGCCTCCGACTGTCGCAACATGCCACAACCCTCGACCCATCACCCTTGACCCCTCCCTAGCGCTCGCCGATGCCGGAGCCGCTGCAGCAACACCGGTCAGGTCGCGGCCAAAACGGCACAGTGCACGTGTGTGCTTGTCCCCATCTCAAACCGCCTCCTATGCTCGCCCGCGAGCGTGGGCAAGTGCCGACGTTGACGCTGCACCCTGTCCCCTCGCATTGGAGCCTCTCGTTGATGTTTGCCGAGTGTCTAGAGTGCTCCGGCAGCGACACGTCCCCCCCTCTTGCTCCGGCTATATATAGTCACCCCGACTCGAATCCTGGCCACACACCACACCACACAACCACCACGAACACGTAGAACGACCGACGTTTGATCGGGCAGGCCTCTGGCCGTTGCCTGGACCTGAGGACTCCGGTGATCCCCACAGGTCAGCTGCCGCTCTCCAGGGCCTCTCGAGCTCAAGCAGCTGCTTGGGCAGGGCCTTGGTGGTCTGCTGGAGCTGCCTGGACCCCGCCAAGCCCTTGGAGCTGCCTCTAGCCTCCGTCTTCCACCTCTCCGGTGAACCCCGTCCGCCACCGAAGCTTGCGAGCTCGACTGCGACCAGCTCCATCCACCTCTCGCCAAGCAACAAGTACAGGCAGGTGCGCCGCGAGCCCCGCTTCCAATCTATCCCTCTAGCCTAGCCCCAAATTCCATCGTCGTCGGCGTGAGCTCCGGTGAAGCGTCGCCCCTCCTCTGATCTCGATCCCCCCCTCTCCCTCCTGATTGGTGGGGCCCAGTGCCAACCTCACCACTCGCGCCCGAAGAGGTATGAGTGGAGGCACACTCACACTTTACGCTTTCGATGTCACCCCCCAGGAATTTCTGTCTAATTCAAATTTATTCAAAAATTTGACCAAATTTTGACCAGCCATAATTTCTAAACCACAAGTCCAAATGAATTGATTCTTTTTGCATTGTCTTTGTTATAGAAAGCTCTAGCAGCACACCAGAAGGTGGATTTTTCCTTGCTGTCTAGAATTTCTGGTGATTTTCAGAATGAGTTTTGACATTTATCTTTGTGGTTTTAAAATATTTTCAGAAGAAGGATCTTGCCTTGAAGCTAACCAGGAGGAGTGTGACCCTCCTCTGCACTAAGGTAAGCCACAACATCATTTGGATGGTGTTATTTCAATATCTATGATTTGCTACTTGAATATGAGTCTTTAATTGCATTTAAAATTTGATAAATTAATATGGTTAACTGCTAGTCGTTTTATGAGGCTTGACATACTTGTTTTAGCTTCTGGTTGAGTTCATAGAATTGTTTGGCCAAGTAGAGTAAGATTTTGCACTAGATATTTTGTTATGGAAAGTTTTGGTAGCTATTTTGCTAGTAATAGTTTTCAACTAAATGATGAACTAATAAAAATGTTGTTTGTAGAAAAAATGACTTATAACGAGAGAAGTTTCTGATCTTAGTAGTGTAACTTAGTTATATTGCTTGTTTTGATCCATGCTTAAGAGTTGCTTGCTCTATGTGATGAGTAGTTGCATGATTTCGGGTATGACGCCATGTTAGTAATAAAAAGTTTTTCTGAAAATTAATACTTGATTAAGTTCAACCTGATTATGATGTTGATCACATCATGGTGCCACTGTATCGGGTTTTCATTCAGTGCGACCACATTTACCTAATGGGAAGGTCTTGATTCGGTCCTTTGTCGTGGCTCTCACCGGTGCCTCCCGCGAGGGAAGGTTATGGGCATGCATACCCTGGCCCGGTAGGCAGACATAACCTTGTGTGCTCATTTGTTTTTATGGTACCTTGTCCCTGTTTGGGACTGTTTTGCCACGACGGTGGCTGCAGGTGTCTTTGGTAGACACGGGGCCACCCAAGACCTAGCCCTGAGAGGGAGATGGTCGGAGTGGCCGGGGAGAGTGCATGGCAAAGGGAGTGTTTCATCAGAGTACTTTGGTCCACCCGAATGGGAGGACGAGGATAGGTATTCCGTAGTGTGGGTAAAGTGCACTACCTCTACAGAGTGTATTTAATCTATCGATAGCAGCGTCCTGGGTTATGGGCAAGACTCGGGAGTAAGTCACACCATGGATCAAATTTTATAATTAATCTTGCAAACTAGTAATTGTTCTGATGCATTGTTTCGTGGTGAACCTTGAACACTCGAGGTGTTCATGAGTGATTGGTTTCAGGTGTGACCCCGGTGTGGTCACCGTTGGTTACGAGGTAACCGTCTGGTAAGCGAGTCCGTGTGACTTGGTGTGCTGTTTGGTTGCTCTGCATAGCTTTGCATTTGTAGTAACTTCTTGCATTAATTTAACTTGATTAATTATCATGATATTGTCAGTCATCGTGCTTATGTTTGTTGTGAGCTTGCAAGTACATTCCTTGTACTGACCTGGCGTGTCATGCCAATTTTCAGGCAAGCTGATTCACATCGGAGCGCATCTCGTGTCTAGGCCGTGTCCACATCGGTGTCCCTGCACCATGGAGTTCCGCTACATCGTTCTTCAGCTGCCGCGTATTTTCGTGTGATCGAGGCCCCACCATGTTCATTAAATAATGTACATACTGTCCGGCAGCACCGTGTGTGCCGCTTGGCCTCGAATCTCGATGTAATATCAGACCTTTGCACCACACTAGTATCGATAAAGTAGTTATTTCTGTACCATCTTGTTGTGTATTGCCAAAAGACTTGATCTCTAGGCTGGCAATGCAGGGTAAACCGGTTGCTTTGAGCCGGGGTGCCACAGGTTATTAGACTATTTGACCAAATAAAATTTAACCTTTTCCCAATTTTAGTTCTTGGAAGATTTTAGCAACTTAGCACAAGTCAAGGAATCTCAATACAATTCAAGAAATCATGCAAAGAGTATATGGGCAATGGAAAGTAAAGCATGCAACTTCCGAGAAAGTAAATGGGAGGAGTTTGGAGGGAGCAAATGCAATGTTGACACGGAGATTTTTGGCATGGTTCCAATAGGTGGTGCTATCGTACATCCACGTTGATGGAGACTTCAACCCACGGAGGGTAACAACTGCGTGAGTCCATGGAGGGCTCCACCCATAAAGGGTCCACGAAGAAGCAACCTTGTCTATCCCATCATCTCCATCGCCCATGAAGGACTTTCCTCACTAGGGTAGATCTTCACGAAGTAGGCGATCTCCTTGCTCGTACAAACTTCTTGTTTCAACTCCACAATCTTGATGGACGCTCCCAAGCGACACCTAACCAATCTAGGAGACACCACTCTCCAAAAGGTAATAGATGGCGTGTTGTTGATGAACTGCTTGCTCTTGTGCTTAAAATGATAGTCTCCCCAACACTCAACTCTCTCTCATAGATTTGGCTATGGTGGAAAGATGATTTGGGTGGAAAGCAACTTGGGAAAGGCTAGAGATCAAGATTCATATGGTAGGATTAGAATATCTTGGTCTCAACACATGAGTAGATGGTTCTCTCTTAGAAAATAAGTAGCGGAAGTGTAGGTTTTTTCTGATAGCTCTCTCCGCGAATGAAGAGTGGGTGGAGGGGTATATGTAGCCTCCACACAAAATCTAACCATTACACAGAGATTCCCAAACTCGATGGAACCGAATCAGCAAACTCGGTCAGACCGATTCAGGTAAAAATATGAACGTTAGAGTTTTTGGTGGGACCGATATAGTCATCTCGGTGGGACCGATATGCTAGGGTTAGGACATAACGTAATCTCGTTGTGACTGATCGCATAAATTCGGTGGGACCGATTTCAACAATAGGTACACATAGGGTTGGTCAGGCAAACTCGATGGGACCGATTCGCTCACTTTGGTGGGACTGAAGTGTTACGAAAAGGAAACAGGGAGTTTGCAATGTAGACTCGGTGGGACCGATTTGCTCAGTTCCGTGTGATCGAAATGTTACGAAAAGGAAACAGAGAGTTTGCAATCCCATCTCGGTGAGACCGAGATCCCTATTGGTGAGACCGAAGTAACTAGGGTTTTTGGCAGTGGCTATGCCAAATGAAACTCGGTGGCGCCGGATAGATCAAATCAGTGGGGCCGAATTTGACTTTTAGGTTTAGGACATATGTGGAAATGAGAAAGTGGTTGAGGGTTTTGGAGCATATCACTAAGCATTTTGAGCAAGTAATCCATTAAGCAACACCTCATCCACCTTTTAATAGTATTGGCTTTCCTATGGACTCAATGTGATCTTGGATCACTAAAATGAAAATGTAGAGTCTTGAGCTTGTTGCCAATATATGTCCTTTGCATTTTGAGGGGTCCATCTCTAGTCCATGCCATGACAATCATTGAACTTTCTGAAATGATCATCTTGAGATAGCATTAGTTCACTGAACTATATGTTGTTAAGAATTACCAAAACCACCCTGGGATTAGTTGCACTTTCAATCCCCGTTGAGGTAACTTAGTGTTTTATGAAAGTTCAGAAGTGGTTTTTAAAAAGAATTGACCAACCTTATTAATGGATAATTTTCAAGAGGCCTGTGGTCGATGAATTTAGTAGGCACAACCTTCCGCACCCATGTTTTATTTCCTATTATTTTTAGTCAAATACAATAAAATGCCATGTTTATCCCGTTTTCTAAATTTTCCGTGCGATAAAAAGTGCCCAAAAATGAAAGTGCTCAGAATGACCTGAAATTTTCACATGATCATTTCTGAATATTTAAGCATTTCTGGCACTGAAAACACCACAAGGGGTGCCCCAGGTGTCCACTAGGCACTAGGGCGCACCACACCCACCTGGCATGCCCTGGTGGGTAGTGGGCCCCATAAGACCCCCTCACTTATCCCTTTAGCTCACTTCGTCACCAATCTCTAGAAAAAAATCACTCCATCTCTCTCTCTATCTCTCTCTCTCTCTCTCTCTCTCTCTCTCTCTCTCGTGTTCTTGCTCTCAGACCCACGGATTTCGATCTCTTTGCTCGGAGCTCCATTTCAGAAACTGTTTTGTGGGATTTCTAGTTGGCATGTGACTCCTCCATTGCTCCAATTAGTTTTTGTTCTAGTGGTTTATATACTGAGTAATTGGCTACTCTTGGTGCTGCAGTAAATGAGCTTGCATGTTGAATTCTTTGAGTTCCAAGCATTTGAATGCTTGATATGGCCTCTAGGCATCCATATGAGAAGTTACTATCAATCTTTTGTGAAGTTTTATGACATCATTTTGTGGTTCAAAATTTTTAGAAATTTGTTCACACAAAAATGCACCTATTTAGGAGGAGTTCTTAGAGGAGGGGGTCCTTGAAGGCATCATGGAGTGGGAGCTCTATACGACAGTCTTATGTTGAGCCAAGTGCAAGCTCGATGCAAGATGCGAGATGCCGATGCCAAATCGTTCCTATGTCCGTGCGATGAGTTCATGGTAGGAGCAGGTATTAAGGAAGAATTCGACCAGTATGTTCACAACATCATGCTCGCTCCCTTCATCGTAGATAAGTGCACTCAGCATTACCATCGTTCACCAATTTTTTTAAATATCATCCTCGTGAATTTAGAGTACCATTTTGCCTTTATGATAAAACTTTTAGTGTTTCCCTAGAAGAATACTATGATGCATGCAAAATTCCATACCGGGGCTCGCTAGATGACCACCAAAATCTGGGTGTGAAATGTTCTTGAGCAGCCTCTGTTGTGGTGATGATAGAGGGGTTACATAAGCTAGAATAAATACAATTCCCCTCCATCCATTACTTTGCACTCTTTAATGGAAAATGCATCGTAAGTATGCAAGACTGCAACACGCTTTGTGCTCCTGATTTCACTACAAAAAAAGACACATCCGTGACATTTTGGGCCGAACAATTTTTTTCCTATCATACTTATGACACTTCTTTGACGATAATTATGAAAAAACCCGGTATCATCATAGATCTGGTGGGCTCCTACTTCTATGACAAAAAACCATGACAGAAAATGGGCTTTTCATCCTGGGCAGGCCAGAGACGCACCTGCATGACATTTTTTGGGCCGTCAATGACAGAAAAAATCATGGTAGAAGCGAGGGCACAGAAAATTTTGGGGAATTCCCGGTTACGACCGGTGGTCGGGGGTCGAGCGATGCATGCAGGTTTCCTCGTTTCTCTCGTGTACGCGCATATGTGCGAGGCATTGGCTAACTGAACCCGAGCGACCGCATGTTACTGAACCCGAGTGATCGATCCCTTGGATGTTAACTAAACCTGAGCGATTCATTCGCTGCTGACTGAACCCGAGCGATTCCTTCGCTGCTCCTTCTAAGTGAACCCGAGCGATCGATCACTGCTGCTTCTTACTGAAGCCGATTGAGCCCCCGTGCGAGACATAGCCAGTCGGTGTTGGGTTGCCTCTCAATGAACAGTGACTGTTGCTGTCATGCGTGCGGTACGTAGAACGATTCGAGACGTGGTGAGTCAAGCCGGTTGGTTGGTTGTGGATGAATATTTCCTGGTGGGGGTTGGATGAATAGGACCCTGTGGTAGTACGCCCTTGCCGCTTGAAGAACAGGACCTCGAGGAGGCCGCCGCACCCCAGCCAGTTGGGGGTGGATGAACAGGACCCTGTGAAGGCTCTATGAATAGCAGCCAGTGGAGGCTGGATGAACAGTAGTCATGGATGAACAATAGCCCATGGAGGCTAGAGGAGGTTAAAGGTGCATGAACAGTAGCCCGTGGAGGCTAGAGCGAGGTAGTAGACGGTGGATGAACAGGACCCCATTTCAACCATAGGGGCTCCAACACAAGTTTGTTTCCTCTGCTTTGCCGTACGCCACACCCCTCCTGATCAACAGGACCCTGTTTCGACCGTAGGCACTCGAACAGAAGTCCGTTTCCTCTCTTTTGCGGTATGTCAGACCCTTCCCGATGAACATGACCCCATATCGATCATACACGATCGAACAGAAGGCCCGTTTCCTCCGTTCTGTGGTACGCTAGACCTCGCTTCGGCTATTCCGTCCAAGCCGGTTGGCTCCCAATGAAGATGACTTATTCCAACCTAGTCAGTTGCCTCCCTATAAACACGCCGTTGTTTCCTCCGTCCCGACCCAGCCGGTTGGCTGCGGATGAACATGACGACGTCGCTGTACGCCTTCCAGACCATGTCCGTATGTACGTACCTAGCCGTATTTACTTTCTTGCAGCATGGCTGTACGTATATGTACATGTTATAGACAGGACTCATGACATGCTATGTCTGCAGCTCTACTACGACACGTGTTCCTCCTTACTCGGCCATAGTTCATCGCTGTAGAGAGACCGATCGACCAATATGTACATACATGTTCACGACCAGACAAACAACACTATGTATGCTTCGACCGAGTGGGTCCCAGCTGTGAGGGAGGATAAGGACGCACTTCCTTGCATGCAAAGATATAGATGATAGGTCCTAGCTATCAGGGGGAATCTTTTTTTCATAGTACGGACGCACTTCCTTGCGTGCAAATATGTACCTGGTGGGTCCCAGTTGTCAGGGGGCAACATTTTTTTTCATGAAATACAGTGGCCCATTTGGTGGGTCCCTGCTGTCAGGTGGAGGAATCATTATTTTTGCGCGTAATAAGGAGGCACTTCCTTGCTGCGGCCGTGGACCTAGCTGTCAACCTCTCCACTTACAGTACTCTTCCAATGGAAGTTGTTCCTTGACCACATTGACCATGCCATGCCGAGAGCACCAAGGCGGTGGATGATGTCGAGGCCTAGGAAGGGGACGACGTGGAGCCGGGGAAGACGCGGTAGTGGATGCCCGTGCATAGAGGAGTACGAGGGTTGACTGGTTCGGCTGCGGTGTGAGGCTGCCATCGCTGCAAAATGACAGGGGTTGTGGGTGACTAGAGGGATGACCTGGCCAGCGGCTGGAGTAGGAGGGGGCGGTAAGGCCTGCACGGTAACACAGCCGGCCATGGGAGGCAGGAGCAGGCGGCACGACCCGCGATGGTTTGGCGGCTGGAGCAAGAAGACCAGAGGTTTAAGAAGCACGACAGTCATTGGATCGCCATCGTTCGGTCACTGTAGCTAGAATTGTTTATATTGACTAAGTTGACAAAGCCCTGCGTCCGCGTTAACCTAGTAGGCCCACAAGTCAGCCTCCAGATATGGTGGGTCCCACCTAGTAGCGGGGTCTTCATTTTTTTGTGCATAATAAGGAGGCACTTGCGTGCGAAGAGATATAGCTGGTGGGTCCGAGCTGTCAGCAGCAGGAATGTTTTTTTTGTGAAATACAGAGGCCCTTCCGATGGGTCCCTACTGTTAGGTGGAGGAATCATTATTTTGCGTGTAATAAGGAGGCACTTCCTTGCTGCGGCCGTGGACCGAGCTGTCAGCTTCTCCACGTACAGTCCTCTTCCGATGGAAGTCATTCCTTGGCCACGTTGAGCACACCGCGTCGAGTGCACCGAGGCAGGGATGACGGCAAGGCCTAGGAAGGGAATGACCAGGAGCCGGGGAAGACTCGTGAGTTGTTTCCCACGTGGAGGGGACTACGAGTGTTTACTGCTTCTACTGCATTGTGAGGCTACTGTCGTCGGAGAATAACAGGGGTGTGGGTGAGTAGAGGGAAGGTCTGGCTAGTCGTAGTATGGTCGGTCCGTGAGGCCTGCGCGACAACACAGCCGGCCACGAGAGCCTCGAGCAGGCGGTACGACGGGCCTGGTTTGGGCGGCTGGAGCAAGAAGACTAGAGGTTGAAGACGGAGCACAACCATTGATTTAACATCCAACGGTCAGTGCAGCTAGAATCATTTTGACTAAGTTGACAAAGCCCGTACTCGTCAATTTAGTTGGCCAACAAGTTAGCCTCCAAATCTGGCGAGTCCAAGCTAGCAGGGGGGAATCACTTTTTTGCTCGTAATAAGGTGGCACTTCCTTGCGTGCGAAGATGTTTTCTGGTTTTTAATTTCTTGTTTTCGAGTTAGAATAAAAAGAAAACAATTTAGCACCTTTGGTACAATCTATATTTTTGCGAAATGGATCATAATAAAGTTGGTGGCTCCCAGCTGTCAGGGGGAGGTAACCTTTTTTCCACGTAATAAAGGAAACACTTTCCTGCGTGTGAAGATGTAGTTGGTGGCTCAAACTTGTCAAGGGGAGAAATCATTTGTTTTCGCATAATAAAGAGTGACTTGCTCACGTGTAGCCATGGGCCACGCGGGTCCCTACTATCAGCCACTCCACGTTCATGCCTCTTCCAATGGCTGTCGTTTGTTGACAAAGTGGACCAGGCCGCTCCGAGAGAACCAACACGATGGACGATGGTGAGGCCTAGGAAGGGAACGACCCAGAGCCGGCGAAGACATAGCAGTGGATGTCCATGCAGAAGGGAGTACGAGGGTTCACTGGTTCGGCTGCGGTGTGTGGCTGTCGTCGCCGGAGAATAACAGGAGGTGTTGCTGAATAGAGGAATGGCATGGATGGCGAAGGGAGTAGGGTGGGCCGGTCAGGCCTCCGCGGCAGCACAGCCGGCCACGGGAGGCAGTAGCAGGCGGTACCACTGGTAGTGGTTGGGGCGCCTGAAGCATGAATATCCGGGATTGAAGAAGCACCATAGCTGTTAGATGGACGTCCAACGACCACTACTAATAAAATCGTGTGTTGACTGTAAGTTCACAAAGCCTTGCATACATGTCAACTTAGTAGGCCCACAACTGACCATCACATCCATGGCAGAGAACATATAGCCCATTTGTGATTTGTTATAATGTACAACCCATTTTCTAATTCTAGTGGAATTTACTCAGCCCATTTACTGTTTGTTAAAATTACAGGCCATTTTCTAGCCAGGACTTTGTTAATAATTTCAGCCAACCGCTCAAAACAAATTCAACAAAATTTCTAACATTTTGATGGGATCTGAAATATTGTTTAACCCAAAATTTAGAGTCAGATTAAATATAAATTCAAAATAAATTTGTATTAGGTAAAAATCCAACGAAATTTTGCGCGCTCAACAAGTAATGAAATTAAAATTTACCTTTTTTGAGAAGAATAAAAATGTACCTGTTCGATGCGTTTTTTATAATTAAAACCAAATTTTTAATTACAACCCATTTATCATTTCCTAAAGCCATTTTCTTGGAAAGTCTAATGCGGCCTGGAGAATAACAAGTTGACCTGGGTTGGGTATTCCACAAAAAAATAATAGCTGGGCTAGCCATTTTCTCATTTAAATATTAGTATATGGGCTGGATATTTTGTCGACATAAAATAATAGCCTGGGACAGACGTGCCATAGGCCACCAAGTTGATACCCTTCTCCTCTGCACAACAAGAAAAACATCGCTCAAGAAAAACTCTGCTCACACCTCAAAACACAAATACTGCTAGAGTTGCTGGGTCCTAGCTGTCGGTCACTCCTTGTGCAATTCCTTCGTTTATTGACTATATAGGTTGACGATCGTGTGGGACCGTGATGTCAGGAAACCAGGAGGAAGGAAAAAATATGGTTGTATATATATAATAAGGAGGAACTTGCGTCCGTATGGCTATGGTCCTGGTGGGTCCCTACTGTCACCCTTTCCAAGTAAAGTCATCTCCGGATTCCTCATGTTCATTGACCATGTTGACAAGGCTCGGTGCCACGGCGAGCATAACAACTCGAAGGATGACGGACAGGGCCTCGCGGGCCCTACGGATGGTCTGATACAGCGCCCGCTACTCATTCAGGAAGCCAGGATCATTGGACGCCTATGAGCACCTTCAAGAGACTGAGCCGGCATGAACAGTAAGGCCACGCTTGGGAGCTCTGGATTGTCTCACTCATGTATTAAGATACAAGTGTAATTTACTCATCACCGGAAACAACGCATAAAATACAGGCGTAATGATACTGACGGCCCGATGTCTGTAACAAAAACCGGCGAGTTACGCATGTAATTTGAGAGATCAGTGTATATTTTACTAGTCGAAATCGACCAACCAAGCGCTTTGCCCAAGACCATATGCTTTTGTTCACAAGCGTCAGTTTTACAAGCGGTTTTGGTCGTAAAACGACGATCCAATCATGACCTAAGATGATGAGTTGGTCGGAAGATCATATGGTTTCACCTCTAACCTACCCGAGTTGTCGTATAGGCTATGAATGAGACAAAAGATGATGAGCTTCTTAAGCACAGAAACAACAGAAGAGCATGATCTTAACATGCAAATCACTAGCATTAGATCAACATGCAAAACAATATGAAGCATTATTCTCAGGAGGCACGGTGAACAACTCGTGATGCCGCATGCCACAACATTCCAAGCTCAACTTTGCAATCAAACTCACAAGGCCTGGCATTACATAGACAACATTCAGAACAAACTCTTAAAATACCTTACATAAGTCAACATTCATGTGACTATGCATCTCAGCAGAGTAAATATTTACTTCTAAACTGAACACATGAATAGGAAAAAAATGATCGACGCTGCTCACAACAAAGAGCATCCCACTCAAAAATATCAAATGCATGTCTTCTGACTAACATCAATGAGCAAAATTTGACAAGGTTTTCCAATTCCAATATATTAAATTAATGTCTTCTTGCTAACATCAATGATTAAACTTTGACAAGATTTTCCTATTCAAAATATGTAATGCCTATGATTGTGGAATGGGCAGGGTTTGTCATCAGTTTGCACATTGAAATGGCACATGGAGCCGGATTAACCGGCATATCTTTCTGTGTAATTCAACTGAAATCAAACAATGTCTTGTGTAGCACGGTGGATTTCGTATTTGTATGCTGCAAGAAAACAAAGACACATCGGCACACACATGAATATTGGCCCTAGTGTCAACCCACCAATCTGTGGACTGACAAATTGAAAGTATGGTAAATAGATTATCATACCCAGATGCCCCATCATTGTTGCTTAGAGTGACATTGACAGACTTGGAGTCCTGTCCTGGCTTCTTAAACTTGTTTGGGCACTTGTTTGCCCAGTGTTCCTCTGAACCACTAGTAAAGCAGCAATCTCTCTTTTTGTCTTTCTTCTTACCCTTCTTAAAGGTAGTATTCTGCTGGACAGAGTTCTTTCCCTTGAACTTGGGGAATTCTTCTGCCTTGAAGACATTGGTAGCTCCAATCAGACGGGCATGGTTTTTCATCAGTTTGCACATTGTAATGGTACATGGGAGCCGAATTAACTAGTGTATCTTTTTGTGCAGTACCACTGAAATCAAACAATGTCTTGAGTAGCATGGTGGATTTCGTATTTATATGTTGCAAAGTGTTAAACACGTTGGCAAATCGATTCAAGTAGATAGTCTGGTGTCTCAAGGTGACGACAAATGATTGGAGAACCATTCGATGTATTGTGCATGATGAAGTATTATGGAGGACACGAACCATCTGAACATTTTGTGCAGATCCACTAAAATCAAGCTGAGCATGCTTGTCTGCATAAATACAAAAAAAGCATGATGAATATAATAGTAGTACTAGTTGGTTAAACATATGCTTACAACTTTAATCATCTTCATTATCTTAACATGAAAAGATAGCAATACAATAGCTTGAATTAAACATTTATTCAAAACAATACAACAATATAATCAGCACACCATAACAAAGCACAATCATGTGGATGAAGGCTGATACTGACCTCGTTTGGTACAACTGCGTCGGTGACTGACTTGGTCAAATCTTTCCTTGTGGAGTGAATTTTGCACCCCACATGCTGTTGACTTGAGTTTTCCTTGGTCTGCAGACTGGTCATGTCACCAGCGTCTACAATACTCTACAGCTTCTTGATCATTCCTTCTGTAATGTAGTGCAAACAGCGACTCTTCTTTTGCAAAGTGGTAAGACCAACTGGACCTAGTAATGCAACAGTTTGCCTTAAAAACAGTGGCTCCTTTTGTGCAGTTCAACTAAAATCAAAGTCAAAATAAAACTGAGCAGAAGTTTTGATATCCCTGTATGCAACAATAGGTATAAGGGAAACAATTACTAAGAAATAAGGGTTGATGACTTATACTCCCAGAAGAAAAACATCTACTTATCTACCTTATCTTAATGGGAAGCAAAGCAGGTGAGTAGAAACTATTAATCAGTGTGATTCATTCATATTAACTGAGACATTATCTTAACAATGCCTTGTTTCAACATGTATAAAGAACGACAAAACAGAAAAGTACCATTCCTAAAACAATGTGACTGATTCATATTAATAGAGTCATTATCTTAATAACACCTTGGTTAAACATGTAGAAAGAACTACAAAGCAGGATAGTACCATTTGTAAAACACTGTAACTGATATGTAATAACAGAGGCATTATCTCAACAATACTTTTTTTAAACATGTACTCCGGCCGATCCCTAACAGAAATGGTACTCCCGCCGTTCCCTAACAGAAATGGTACTCCCGCTGATCCCTAACAAGTGTTGCAGTTTAAACTAAGATTCAATAGTTAATTCTGAGAGTGGCATTGCTTAATTTTACCAGCGGCATTTTTTTGTGGGTACCATGTGCTTCCATCTACTTATAAAGGGGTGATGCAGAGTTTTGTTGTAACAAAGAAACGAGCATCATGTCTGGGTTGGAAATATTTTTGCTCACTTAAGTGGTAAAGGACATCAGTTCAATACCTTCAATTCAACATTTATCCAAAACAGTACCAATACAAGTAGCACAACATCTCAGAGCACACTGCACCATCATGTGGATGAAAGTCAGTACTGACCTTTCTTGACAAAGATTTGAAACAACTCGCGAGGAGGACTTGAAAGAAATCTCAACACATATATGGAAATCCGATCTCCTTTTGTGCAGTTCCACCAAAATTAAGCAAAGTCACCGGTGTGCCATTCAAGTTGAACTGCACAACACACTCTTAAAACAAAACTTTTAGGCGTAGAGAAGCAAATTGTCACAATAGCAACAAGTTGAATAGATATACATGTTTTAACAGAGGAAAAAAGGAAACAATTACTGGCCAATATAGGAGGATGAAACATGTGGCCACAAAAACAACCATCTACCTTATCTTGATGGAAAACAAAGTATAGGATAGTAGCATTTCTAAAACGGTTGCATTGATTCATATTAACAGAGAAATTATCTTAAAATAACATTTGTTAAAAATGTAATTTACATTTAATAGTGGCATTGCTTCAATTTCCCAGCGGCATTCTTAGATTTACAACAGCAAAAAAGGTGTATGGAACATGGGACATGAGACATGCCAGCACCATGTGCCTCCAATGTATAAATGGGTTATGCAGAGTATGCTGCCAAGCAGCATATCTGCGTTGGTCCCATATTTGTTCTCTTTGAACCTTTTTCCTATGTGAAGGCAGCAAATCTAGTCCTATACAAACTACCCGACCCCTCAGTTTCTTTTCTTGTTCAAGAAAGAGGTTGGTTCCTTACAAATGTGTGTACCGAGTTACCCCCTTTTTCCCTTTTCAACCAACAAAGTGGCTGGATAGCCAGTCTATACTACTTCCCCTCCCTCCTTTCCTCATTGAACCACGTCCTAGATTCATGCTCCACCCCACCCCACCATTCTTTCCTCTTTGAACCAAGACCTAGATTCGACTACAGAATCGAAAAAGATCCTCATGCAGGTAGAGCAATGATAGTTTCAAAGAAAGTTATACCTTAGGGTCATCGGGATGTCGCTAGGCATGTGGTGGGAGGCCAGATCTGCCCACACTACGTACGATAGCGAGGAAGAAGGGGTCGGTGTCCCTCCCGCACATGCGCTGGGTGAAAGAGAATAACGCAGCCGACAGTTGATTGCCTCCCTCGCCGAAGGCGACAGAGTGAACGGTGC